>NC_090409.1:11530972-11839961 GCF_036365525.1 Heterodontus francisci | reverse complement strand
TACACTGACACCAAGTAACAAAGACATGCACTGATACCCAGTAACACAGACACACACTTACACCAAGTAACACAGACATACACTGACACAAAGTAACAAAGACATACACTTATACCCAGGAACACAGACACACACTTACACCAAGTAACATAGACACACACTTAAACCAAGTAACAAAGACATGCACTGGCACCAAGTAACACAGACATACACTGACACCAAGTAACGAAGACATACAATGATACCCAGGAAGACAGACACACACTTACACCAAGTAACACAGACACACACTTAAACCAAGTAACAAACACATACACTGACACCACGTAACACAGACATACACTGACACCACGTAACACAGATATACACTGACACCAAGTCACAAAGACACACAGTGACACCCAGTAACAAAGACATACACTGACACCAAGTCGCAAAGACATACACGGATACCCAGGAACACAGACAGACACTGACACCCAGTAACAAAGACATACTCTGATACCAAGTCACAAAGACATACACTGATACCCAGTAACACAGACACACACTGACACCGAGTAACAAAGACATACACTGATACCAATTCACAAAGACATACACTGACACCCAGTAACACAGACACACACTTACACCAAGTAACAAAGACATACACTGACACCCAGTAACACAGACACAAACTTACACCTATTAACAAAGACATACACGGACACCCAGTAACAAAGACATGCACTGACACCCAGTAACACAGACACACACGGACACCAAGTAACAAAGACACACACTTACACCAGGTAACACAAACACACACTGACACCCAGTAACACAGACACACACTTACACCAAGCAACACAGACATACACTGACACCAAGTAACAAAGACATACACTGATACCCAGTAACACAGACACACACTTACACCAAGTAACACAGACATACACTGACACCAAGTAACAAAGACATACACTGATACCCAGGAACACAGACACACACTTACACCAAGTAACACAGACACATACTTAAACCAAGTAACAAAGACATACACTGACACCAAGTAACACAGACATACACTGACACCAAGTAACAAAGACATACAATTACACCAAGTAACAAAGACACACACTTACACCAAGTAACACAGATATACACTGACACCAAGTAACAAAGACATGCACTGATACCCAGTAACACAGACACAGACGGACACCAAGTAACACAGACATGCACTGACACCAAGTAACTAAGACATACACTGATACCCAGTAACACAGACACACACTTACACCAACTAACACAGACATGCACTGACACCAAGTAACAAAGACATACACTGATACCCAGGAACACAGACACACACTTACACCAAGTAACACAGACACACACTGACACCAAGAAACAAAGACATACACTTACACCAAGTAACACAGACATACACTGACACCAAGTAACAAAGACATACAATTACACCAAGTTACAAAGACACACACTTACACCAAGTAACAAAGACAGACACTGATACCCAGTAACACAGACACACACTTACACCAAGTAACAAAGACGTACACTGACACCCAGTAACACAAACAAACACACACTGACACCCAGTAACACAGAGAAACACTAATAAACAGTCGCACAGACATGGACTGACACCAAGTCACAAAGACATACACTGAAACCCAGTAACAAAGACATACACTGATACCAAGTCACAAAGACATACACTGATACCCAGGAACACACACAAACACTGACACGAAGTAACAAAGACATACACTGATACCAAGTCACAAAGACAGACACTGATACCCAGGAACACAGACACACACGTACACCAAGTAACACAGACACACACTTACACCAAGTAACAAAGACATACACTTACACCAAGTAACACAGACATACACTGATACCAAGTCACAAAGACATACACAGATACCCAGTAACACAGACAGACACTGACACCCAGTAACAAAGACATACACTGATACCAAGTCACAAAGACAGACACTGATACCCAGGAACACAGACGCACACTTACACCAAGTAACACAGACACACACTTACACCAAGTAACAAAGACATACACTTACACCAAGTAACACAGACATACACTGACACCCAGTAACACAGACACACACTTACACCAAGTAACACAGACATACACTGACACCAAGTAACAAAGACATACACTGATACCCAGTAACACAGACACAGACTTACACCAACTAACACAGACATACACGGACACCAAGTAACAAAGAAATACACTTACACCAAATAACACAGACATGCACTGATACCCAGTAACACAGACACACACTTGCACCAAGTAACAAAGACAGACACTGACACCCAGTAACACAGACACACACTGACACCAAGTAACAAAGACATACACTGACACCCAGTAACACAGACACACACTTACACCAAGTAACAAAGACATACACTGACACCCAGTAGCAAAGACATACACTGACACCCAGTAACACAGACACACACGGACACCAAGTAACAAAGACACACACTTACACCAAGTAACACAAACACACACTGACACCCAGTAACACAGACACACACTTGCACCAAGCAACACAGACATACACTGACACCAAGTAACAAAGACATACACTGATACCCAGTAGCACAGACACACACTTACACCAAGTAACACAGACATACACTGACACCAAGTCACAAAGACATACACTGATACCCAGGAACACAGGCACACACTTACCCCAAGTAACACAGTCACACACTTAAACCAAGTAACAAAGACATACACTGACACCAAGTAACACTGACATACACTGACACCAAGTAACAAAGACATACAATTAAAACAAGTAACAAAGACACACACTTACACCAAGTATACAGATATACACTGACACCAAGCAACAAAGACATACACTGATACCCAGTAACGCAGACACACACTTACACCAACTAACACAGACATGCACTGACACCAAGTAACAAAGACAGACACTGATACCCAGGAACACAGACACACACTTACACCAAGTAACACAGACACATACTTACACCAAGTAACAAAGACATACACTTACACCAAGTAACACAGACATACACTGACACCAAGTAACAAAGACATACAATTACACCAAGTCACAAAGACATACACTGATACCCATGAACACAGACTCACACTGACACCCAGTAACAAAGGCATACACTGATACCAAGTCACAAAGACATACACTGATACCCAGTAACACAGACACACACTGACACCAAGTAACAAAGACATACACTGATACCAAGTCACAAAGACAGACACTGATACCCAGGAACACAGACACACACTTACACCAAGTAACACAGACATACACTGACACCAAGTAACAAAGACATACACTGATACCCAGTAACACAGACACAGACTTACACCAACTAACACAGACATACACGGACACCAAGTAACAAAGAAATACACTTACACCAAGTAATACAGACATACACTGATACCCAGTAACACAGACACACACTTGCACCAAGTAACAAAGACAGACACTGACACCCAGTAACACAGACACACACTTACACCAAGTAACAAAGACATACACTGACACCCAGTAACACAGACACACACTTACACCAAGTAACAAAGACATACACTGACACCCAGTAACAAAGACATACACTGACACCCAGTAACACAGACACACACGGACACCAAGTAACAAAGACACACACTTACACCAAGAAACACAAACACACACTGACACCCAGTAACACATACACACACTTGCACCAAGCAACACAGACATACACTGACAGCAAGTAACAAAGACATACACTGATACCCAGTAACACAGACACACACTTACACCAAGTAACACAGACATACACTGACACCAAGTCACAAAGACATACACTGATACCCAGGAACACAGGCACAAACTTACCCCAAGTAACACAGTCACGCACTTAAAACAAGTAACAAAGACATACACTGACACCAAGTAACACAGACATACACTGACACCAAGTAACAAAGACATTCAATTACACCAAGTAACAAAGACACACACTTACACCAAGTAACACAGATATACACTGACACAAAGTAACAAAGACATGCACTGACACCCAGTAACAGACACAGACGGACACCAAGTAACACAGACATGCACTGACACCAAGTAACTAAGACAGACACTGATACCCAGTAACACAGACACACACTTACACCAACTAACACAGACATGCACTGACACCAAGTAACAAAGCCAGATACTGATACCCATGAACACAGACACACACTTACACCAAGTAACACAAACACATACTTACACCAAGTAACAAAGACATACACTTACACCAAGTAACACAGACATACACTGACACCAAGTAACAAAGACATACAATTACACCAAGTCACAAAGACATACACTGATACCCAGGAACACAGACACACACTGACACCCAGTAACAAAGACATTCAATTACACTAAGTAACAAAGACACACACTTACACCAAGTAACACAGATATACACTAACACCAAGTAACAAAGACATGCACTGACACCCAGTAACAGACACAGACGGACACCAAGTAACACAGACATGCACTGACACCAAGTAACTAAGACAGACACTGATACCCAGTAACACAGACACACACTTCCACCAACTAACACAGACATGCACTGACACCAAGTAACAAAGCCAGATACTGATACCCATGAACACAGACACACACTTACACCAAGTAACACAAACACATACTTACACCAAGAAACAAAGACATACACTTGCACCAAGTAACACAGACATACACTGACACCAAGTAACAAAGACATACAATTACACCAAGTCACAAAGACATACACTGATACCCAGGAACACAGACACAAACTGACACCCAGTAACAAAGACATACACTGATACCAAGTCACAAAGACATACACTGAAACCCAGGAACACAGACACACACTGACACCCAGTAACAAAGACATACAATGATACCAAGTCACAAAGACAGACACTGATACCCAGGAACACAGACACACACTTACACCAAGTAACAAAGACATCTACTTACACCAAGTAACACAGACATACACTGACACCCAGTAACACAGACACACACTTACACCAAGTAACGCAGACATACACTGACACCAAGTCACAAAGACACACACTGACACCAAGTAACACAGACATACAATGACACCAAGTAACAAAGACATACAATTACACCAAGTAACAAAGACACACACTTACACCATGTAACACAGATATACACTGACACCAAGTAACAAAGACATGCACTGACACCCAGTAACACAGACACACACTTACACCAAGTAACACAGACATACACTGACACCAAGTAACAAAGACATCCACTGATACCCAGTAACACAGACACAGACTTACACCAACTAACACAGAAATGCACGGACACCAAGTAACAAAGAAATACACTTACACCAAGTAACACAGACATACACTGATACCCAGTAACACAGACACACACTTACACCAAGTAACACAGACATACAATGACACCAAGTAACAGAGACATACACTGATACCAAGTAACACAGACGCACACTTAAACCAAATAACAAAGACATACACTGACACCAAGTCACAAAGACACACACTGACACCTAGTAACAAAGACATACACTGACACCTAGTCACAAAGACATACACTGATACCCAGTAACACAGACACACACTTACACCAAGTAACACAGACATACACTGACACCCAGTATCACAGACACACACTTACACCAAGTAACAAAGACATACACTGACACCCAGTAACAAAGACATACACTGACACCCAGTAACACAGACACCAAGAAACAAAGACAGACACTGATACCCAGGAACACAGGCACACACTTACCCCAAGTAACACAGTCACACACTTAAACCAAGTAACAAAGACATACACTGACACCAAGTAACACAGACATACACTGACACCAAGTAACAAAGACATTCAATTACACCAAGTAACAAAGACACACACTTACACCAAGTAACACAGATATACACTGACACCAAGTAACAAAGACATGCACTGACACCCAGTAACAGACACAGACGGACACCAAGTAACACAGACATGCACTGACACCAAGTAACTAAGACAGACACTGATACCCAGTAACACAGACACACACTTACACCAACTAACAAAGACATGCACTGACACCAAGTAACAAAGACAGATACTGATACCCAGGAACACAGACACACACTTACATCAAGTAACACAAACACATACTTACATCAAGTAACAAAGACATACACTTGCACCAAGTAACACAGACATACACTGACACCAAGTAACAAAGACATACAATTACACCAAGTCACAAAGACATACACTGATACCCAGGAACACAGACACACACTGACACCCAGTAACAAAGACATACACTGATACCAAGTCACAAAGACATACACTGATACCCAGTAACACAGACACACACTGACACCCAGTAACGAAGACATACACTGATACCACGTCACAAAGACAGACACTGATACCCAGGAACACAGACACACACTTACACCAAGTAACACAGGCACACACTTACACCAAGTAACAAAGACATACACTTACACCAAGTAACACAGACATACACTGACACCCAGTAACACAGACACACATGTACACCAAGTAACACAGACATACACAGACACCAAGTCACAAAGACACACACTGACACCAAGTAACACAGACATACACTGACACCAAGTAACAAAGACATACAATTACACCAAGTAACAAAGACACACACTTACACCATGTAACACAGATATACACTGACACCAAGTAACAAAGACATGCACTGACACCCAGTAACACAGACACACACTTACACCAAGTAACACAGACATACACTGACACCAAGTAACAAAGACATACACTGATACCCAGTAACACAGACACAGACTTACACCAACTAACACAGACATGCACGGACACCAAGTAACAAAGAAATACACTTACACCAAGTAACACAGACATACACTGATACCCAGTAACACAGACACACACTTACACCAAGTAACACAGACATACAATGACACCAAGTAACAGAGACATACACTGATACCAAGTAACACAGACGCACACTTAAACCAAGTAACAAAGACATACACTGACACCAAGTCACAAAGACACACACTGACACCCAGTAACAAAGACATACACTGACACCTAGTCACAAAGACATACACTGATACCCAGTAACACAGACACACACTTACACCAAGTAACACAGACATACACTGACACCCAGTATCACAGACACACACTTACACCAAGTAACAAAGACATGCACTGACACCCAGTAACAAAGACATACACTGACACCCAGTAACACAGACACCAAGTAACAAAGACAGACACTGATACCCAGGAACACAGACACACACTTACACCAAGTTACACAGACATACACTGACACCAAGTCACAAAGACACACACTGACACCAAGTAACACAGACATACACTGACACCAAGTAACAAAGACATACAATTACACCAAGTAACAAAGACACACACTTAACCATGTAACACAGATATACACTGACACCAAGTAACAAAGACATGCACTGACACCCAGGAACACAGACACACACTTACACCAAGTAACACAGAAATACACTGATACCAAGTAACAAAGACATACACTGATACCCAGTAACACAGACACAGACTTACACCAGCTAACACAGACATACACGGACACCAAGTAACAAAGAAATATACTTACACCAAGTAACACAGACATACACTGATACACAGTAACACAGACACACACTTGCACCAAGTAACAAAGACAGACACTGACACCCAGTAACACAGACACACACTTACACCACTAACAAAGACATACACTGACCCCCAGTAACACAGACACAAACTTACACCAAGTAACAAAGACATACACGGACACCCAGTTACAAAGCCATGCACTGACACCCAGTAACACAGACACACACGGACACCAAGTAACAAAGACACACACTTACACCAAGTAACACAAACACACACTGACACCCAGTAACACAGACACACACTTACACCAAGCAACACAGACATACACTGACACCAAGTAACAAAGACATACACTGATACCCAGTAACACAGACACACACTTACACCAAGTAACACAGACATACACTGACACCAAGTAACAAAGACATACACTGATACCCAGGAACACAGACACACACTTACACCAAGTAACACAGACACACACTTAAACCAAGTAACAAAGACATACACTGACACCAAGTAACACAGACATACACTGACACCAAGTAACAAAGACATACAATTACACCAAGTAACAAAGACACACACTTACACCAAGTAACAAAGATATACACTGACACCAAGTAACACAGACATACACTGACACCCAGTAACTCAGACACACACTTACACCACGTTACACAGACATACACTGACACCAAGTCACAAAGACACACACTGACACCAAGTAACACAGACATACACTGACACCAAGTAACAAAGACATACAATTACACCAAGTAACAAAGACACACACTTAACCATGTAACACAGATATACACTGACACCAAGTAACAAAGACATGCACTGACACCCAGTAACACAGACACACACTTACACCAAGTAACACAGACATACACTGATACCAAGTAACAAAGACATACACTGATACCCAGTAACACAGACACAGACTTACACCAGCTAACACAGACATACACGGACACCAAGTAACAAAGAAATACACTTACACCAAGTAACACAGACATACACTGATACACAGTAACACAGACACACACTTGCACCAAGTCACAAAGACAGACACTGACACCCAGTAACACAGACACACACTTACACCAAGTAACAAATACATACACTGACCCCCAGGAACACAGACACAAACTTACACCAAGTAACAAAGACATACACGGACACCCAGTTACAAAGACATGCACTGACACCCAGTAACACAGACACACACGGACACCAAGTAACAAAGACACACACTTACACCAAGTAACACAAACACACACTGACACCCAGTAACACAGACACACACTTACACCAAGCAACACAGACATACACTGACACCAAGTAACAAAGACATACACTGATACCCAGTAACACAGACACACACTTACACCAAGTAACACAGACATACACTGACACCAAGTAACAAAGACATACACTGATACCCAGGAACACAGACACACACTTACACCAAGTAACACAGACACACACTTAAACCAAGTAACAATGACATACACTGACACCAAGTAACACAGACATACACTGACACCAAGTAACAAAGACATACAATTACACCAAGTAACAAAGACACACACTTACACCAAGTAACACAGATATACACTGACACCAAGTAACAAAGACATGCACTGACACCCAGTAACACAGACACAGACGGACACCAAGTAACACAGACATGAACTGACACCAAGTAACTAAGACATGCATTGATACCCAGTAACACAGACACACACTTACACCAACTAACACAGACATGCACTGACACCAAGTAACAAAGACATACACTGATACCCAGGAACACAGACACACACTTACACCAAGCAACACAGACATACACTGACACCAAGTAACAAAGACATACACTGATACCCAGTAACACAGACACACACTTACACCAAGTAACACAGAGATAAACTGACACCAAGTAACAAAGACATACACTGATACCCAGGAACACAGACACACACTTACACCAAGTAACACAGACACACACTTAAACCAAGTAACAAAGGCATACACTGACACCAAGTAACACAGACATACACTGACACCAAGTAACAAAGACATACAATTACACCAAGTAACAAAGACACACACTTACACCAAGTAACACAGATATACACTGACACCAAGTAACAAAGACATGCACTGACACCCAGTAACACAGACACAGACGGACACCAAGTAACACAGACATGCACTGACACCAAGTAACTAAGACATGCACTGATACCCAGTAACACAGACACACACTTACACCAACTAACACAGACATGCACTGACACCAAGTAACAAAGACATACACTGATACCCAGGAACACAGACACACACTTACACCAAGTAACACAGACACACACTGACACCAAGTAACAAAGACATACAATTGCACCACGTTACAAAGACACACACTTACACCAAGTAACAAAGACAGACACTGATACCCAGTAACACAGACACACACTTACACCAAGTAACAAAGACGTACACTGACACCCAGTAACACAAACAAACACACACTGACACCCAGTAACACAGAGAAACACTAATAAACAGTAGCACAGACATACACTGACACCAAGTCACAAAGACATACACTGAAACCCAGTAACAAAGACATACACTGACACCAAGTCACAAAGACATACACTGATACCCAGGAACACAGACACACACTGACACCCAGTAACAAAGACATACACTGATACCAAGTCGCAAAGACATACACTGATACCCAGTAACACAGACACACACTGACACCCAGTAACAAAGACATACACTGATACCAAGTCACAAAGACAGACACTGATACCCAGGAACACAGACACACACTTACACCAAGTAACACAGACACACACTTACACCAAGTAACAAAGACATACACTTACACCAAGTAACACAGACAGACACTGACACCCAGTAACACAGACACACACTTACACCAAGTAACACAGACATACACTTACACCAAGTAACAAAGACATACACTTACATCAAGTAACACAGACATACACTGACACCCATTAACACAGACACACACTTACACCAAGTAACACAGACATACACTGATACCCAGTAACACAGACACAGACTGACACCAACTAACACAGACATGCACTGACACCAAGTAACAAAGAAATACACTTACACCAAGTAACACAGACATACACTGATACCCAGTAACACAGACACACACGTGCACCAAGTAACAAAGACAGACACTGAAAGCCAGTAACACAGACACACACTTACACCAAGTAACAAAGACATACACTGACACCCAGTAACACAGACACACACTTACACCAAGTAACAAAGACATACACTGACACCCAGTAACAAAGACATACACTGACACCCAGTAACACAGACACACACGGACAACAAGTAACAAAGACACACACTTGCACCAAGTAACACAAACACACACTGACACCCAGTAACACAGACACACACTTGCACCAAGCAACACAGACATACACTGACACCAAGTAACAAAGACATACACTGATACCCAGTAACACAGACACACACTTACACCAAGTAACACAGACATACACTGACACCAAGTCACAAAGACATACACTGATACCCAGGAACACAGGCACACACTTACCCCAAGTAACACAGTCACACACTTAAACCAAGTAACAAAGACATACACTGACACCAAGTAACACAGACATACACTGACACCAAGTAACAAAGACATACAATTACACCACGTAACAAAGACACACACTTACACCAAGTAACACAGATATACACTGACACCAAGCAACAAAGACATACACTGATACCCAGTAACACAGACACACACTTACACCAACTAACACAGACATGCACTGACACCAAGTAACAAAGACAGACACTGATACCCAGGAACACAGACACGCACTGACACCAAGTAACACAGACACATACTTACACCAAGTAACAAAGACATACACTTACACCAAGTAACACAGACATACACTGACACCAAGTAACAAAGACATACAATTACACCAAGTCACAAAGACATACACTGATACCCAGGAACACAGACACACACTGACACCCAGTAACAAAGACATACACTGATACCTAGTCACAAATACAGACACTGATACCCAAGAACATAGACACACACTTACACCAAGTAACACAGACATACACTGACTCCAAGTAACAAAGACATACACTGATACCCAGTAACACAGACACAGACTTACACCAACTAACACAGACATACACTGACACCAAGTAACAAAGACATACAATTACACCAAGTAACAAAGACACACACTTACACCAAGTAACACAGATATACACTGACACCAAGTAACACAGACATACACTGACACCCAGTAACACAGACACACACTTACACGAAGTTACACAGACATACACTGATACCCAGGAACACAGACACACACTTACACGAAGTAACACAGACACACACTTAAACCAAGTCACAAAGACACACACTGACACCAAGTAAAACAGACATACACTGACACCAAATAACAAAGACATACAATTACACCAAGTAACAATGACACACACTTAACCATGTAACACAGATATACACTGACACCAAGTAACAAAGACATGCACTGACACCCAGTAACACAGACACACACTTACACCAAGTAACACAGACATACACTGATACCAAGTAACAAAGACACACACTTACACCAAGTAACACAAACACACACTGACACCCAGTAACACAGACACACACTTACACCAAGCAACACAGACATACACTGACACCAAGTAACAAAGACATACACTGATACCCAGTAACACAGACACACACTTACACCAAGTAACACAGAGATAAACTGACACCAAGTAACAAAGACATACACTGATACCCAGGAACACAGACACACACTTACACCAAGTAACACAGACACACACTTAAACCAAGTAACAAAGACATACACTGACACCAAGTAACACAGACATACACTGACACCAAGTAACAAAGACATACAATTACACCAAGTAACAAAGACACACACTTACACCAAGTAACACAGATATACACTGACACCAAGTAACAAAGACATGCACTGACACCCAGTAACACAGACACAGACGGACACCAAGTAACACAGACATGCACTGACACCAAGTAACTAAGACATGCACTGATACCCAGTAACACAGCCACACACTTACACCAACTAACACAGACATGCACTGACACCAAGTAACAAAGACATACACTGATACCCAGGAACACAGACACACACTTACACCAAGTAACACAGACACACACTGACACCAAGTAACAAAGACATACAATTGCACCAAGTTACAAAGACACACACTTACACCAAGTAACAAAGACAGACACTGATACCCAGTAACACAGACAGACACTTTCACCAAGTAACAAAGACGTACACTGACACCCAGTAACACAAACAAACACACACTGACACCCAGTAACACAGAGAAACACTAATAAACAGTAGCACAGACATACACTGACACCAAGTCACAAAGACATACACTGAAACCCAGTAACAAAGACATACACTGACACCAAGTCACAAAGACATACACTGATACCCAGGAACACAGACACACACTGACACCCAGTAACAAAGACATACACTGATACCAAGTCGCAAAGACATACACTGATACCCAGTAACACAGACACACACTGACACCCAGTAACAAAGACATACACTGATACCAAGTCACAAAGACAGACACTGATACCCAGGAACACAGACACACACTTACACCAAGTAACACAGACACACACTTACACCAAGTAACAAAGACATACACTTACACCAAGTAACACAGACATACACTGACACCCAGTAACACAGACATACACTTACACCAAGTAACACAGACACACACTTACACCAAGTAACAAAGACATACACTTACACCAAGTAACACAGACATACACTGACACCCATTAACACAGACACACACTTACACCAAGTAACACAGACATACACTGATACCCAGTAACACAGACACAGACTGACACCAACTAACACAGACATGCACTGACACCAAGTAACAAAGAAATACACTTACACCAAGTAACACAGACATACACTGATGCCCAGTAACACAGACACACACGTGCACCAAGTAACAAAGACAGACACTGAAAGCCAGTAACACAGACACACACTTACACCAAGTAACAAAGACATACACTGACACCCAGTAACACAGACACACACTTACACCAAGTAACAAAGACATACACTGACACCCAGTAACAAAGACATACACTGACACCCAGTAACACAGACACACACGGACAACAAGTAACAAAGACACACACTTGCACCAAGTAACACAAACACACACTGACACCCAGTAACACAGACACACACTTGCACCAAGCAACACAGACATACACTGACACCAAGTAACAAAGACATACACTGATACCCAGTAACACAGACACACACTTACACCAAGTAACACAGACATACACTGACACCAAGTCACAAAGACATACACTGATACCCAGGAACACAGGCACACACTTACCCCAAGTAACACAGTCACACACTTAAACCAAGTAACAAAGACATACACTGACACCAAGTAACACAGACATACACTGACACCAAGTAACAAAGACATACAATTACACCACGTAACAAAGACACACACTTACACCAAGTAACACAGATATACACTGACACCAAGCAACAAAGACATACACTGATACCCAGTAACACAGACACACACTTACACCAACTAACACAGACATGCACTGACACCAAGTAACAAAGACAGACACTGATACCCAGGAACACAGACACACACTGACACCAGTAACACAGACACATACTTACACCAAGTAACAAAGACATACACTTACACCAAGTAACACAGACATACACTGACACCAAGTAACAAAGACATACAATTACACCAAGTCACAAAGACATACACTGATACCCAGGAACACAGACACACACTGACACCCAGTAACAAAGACATACACTGATACCTAGTCACAAATACAGACACTGATACCCAAGAACATAGACACACACTTACACCAAGTAACACAGACATACACTGACTCCAAGTAACAAAGACATACACTGATACCCAGTAACACAGACACAGACTTACAACAACTAACACAGACATACACTGACACCAAGTAACAAAGACATACAATTACACCAAGTAACAAAGACACACACTTACACCAAGTAACACAGATATACACTGACACCAAGTAACACAGACATACACTGACACCCAGTAACACAGACACACACTTACACGAAGTTACACAGACATACACTGATACCCAGGAACACAGACACACACTTACACCAAGTAACACAGACACACACTTAAACCAAGTCACAAAGACACACACTGACACCAAGTAAAACAGACATACACTGACACCAAGTAACAAAGACATACAATTACACCAAGTAACAATGACACACACTTAACCATGTAACACAGATATACACTGACACCAAGTAACAAAGACATGCACTGACACCCAGTAACACAGACACACACTTACACCAAGTAACACAGACATACACTGATACCAAGTAACAAAGACACACACTTACACCAAGTAACACAAACACACACTGACACCCAGTAACACAGACACACACTTACACCAAGTAACACAGAAACACACTTACACCAAGTAACAAAGACATACACTTACACCAACTAACACAGACATACACTGACACCCAGTAACAAAGACACACACTTACACCAAGTAACACAGACATACACTGACACCAAGTCACAAAGAAACACACTGACACCAAGTAACACAGACATACACTGACACCAAGTAACAAAGACATACAATTACACCAAGTAACAAAGACACACACTTACACCATGTAATACAGATATACACTGACACCAAGTAACAAAGTCATGCACTGACACCCAGTAACAAAGATACACACTTACACCAAGTAACACAGACATACACTTACACCAAGTAACAAAGACATACACTGATACCCAGTAAAACAGACACAGACTTACACCAACTAACACAGACATGCACGGACACCAATTAACAAAGAAATACACTGACACCAAGTAACACAGACATACACTGATACCCAGGAAAACAGACACACACTTACACCAAGTAACAAAGACACACACTTACACCAAGTAACAAAGACATACACTTACAAAAAGTAACACAGACATACACTGACACCCAGTAACACAGACACACACTTACACCAAGTAACAAAGACATACACTGACACCCAGTAACAAAGACATACACTGACACCCAGTAACACAGACACACACGGACACCAAGTAACAAAGACACACACGGACACCAAGTAACACAAACACACACAGACATCCAGTAACACAGGCACACACTTGCACCAAGCAACACAGACATACACTGACACCAAGTAACAAAGACATACACTGATACCCAGTAACACAGACACACACTTACACCAAGTAACACAGACATACACTGACACCAAGTCACAAAGACATACACTGATACCCAGGAACACAGACACACACTTACACCAAGTAACACAGGCACACACTTAAACCAAGTAACAAAGACATACACTGACACCAAGTAACACATACATACACTTACACCAAGTAACAAAGACAAACAATTACACCAAGTAACAAAGACACACACTTACACCAAGTAACACAGATATACACTGACACCAAGTAACAAAGACATGCACTGACACCCAGTAACACAGACACAGACGGACACCAAGTAACACAGACACACACTTACACCAAGTAACAAAGACATACACTTACACCAAGTAACACAGACATACACTGACACCAAGTAACAAAGACATACAATTACATCAAGTTACAAAGACACACACTTACACCAAGTAACAAAGACAGACACTGATACCCAGTAACACAGACACACACTTACACCAAGTAACAAAGACATACACTTACACCAAGTAACACAGACATACACTGACACCAAGTAACAAAGACATACAATTACACCAAGTTACAAAGACACACACTTACACCAAGTAACAAAGACAGACACTGATACCCAAGAACACAGACACACACTTACACCAAGTAACACAGACATACACTGACACCAAGTAACAAAGACATACACTGATACCCAGTAACACAGACACAGACTTACACCAACTAACACAGACCTACACGGACACCTAGAAACAAAGAAATACACTGACACCAAGTAACACAGACATACACTGATACCCAGTAACACAGACACACACTTGCACCAAGTAACAAAGACAGACACTGACACCCAGTAACACAGACACACACTTACACCAAGTAACAAAGACATACACTGACACCCAGTAACACAGACACACACTTACACCAAGTAACAAAGACATACACTGACACCCAGTAACAAAGACATACACTGACACCCAGTAACACAGACACACACGGACACCACGTAACAAAGACACACACTTACACCAAGTAACACAAACACACACTGACACCCAGTAACACAGACACACACTTGCACCAAGCAACACAGACATACACTGACACCAAGTAACAAAGACATACACTGATACCCAGTAACACAGACACACACTTACACCAAGTAACACAGACATACACTCACACCAAGTCACAGAGACATACACTGATACCCAGGAACACAGGCACACACTTACCCCAAGTAACACAGTCACACACTTAAACCAAGTAACAAAGACATTCAATTACACCAAGTAACAAAGACACACACTTACACCAAGTAACACAGATATACACTGACACCAAGTAACAAAGACATGCACTGACACCCAGTAACACAGACACAGACGGACACCAAGTAACACAGACATGCACTGACACCAAGTAACTAAGACATACACAGATACCCAGTAACACAGACACACACTTACACCAACTAACACAAACATGCACTGACACCCAGTAACAAAGACAGACACTGATACCCAGGAACACAGACACACACTTACACCAAGTAACACAAACACATACTTACACCAAGTAACAAAGACATACACTTACACCAAGTAACACAGACATACACTGACACCAAGTAACAAAGACATACAATTACACCAAGTCACAAAGACATACACTGATACCCAGGAACACAGACACACACTGACACCCAGTAACAAAGACACACACTGATACCAAGTCACAAAGACATACACTGATACCCAGTAACACAGACACACACTGACACCCAGTAACAAAGACATACACTGATACCAAGTCACAAAGACAGACACTGATACCCAGGAACACAGACACACACTTACACCAAGTAACACAGAAACACACTTACACCAAGTAACAAAGACATACAATTACACCAAGTTACAAAGACACACACTTACACCAAGTAATAAAGACAGACACTGATACCCAGTAACACAGACACACACTTACACCAAGCAACAAAGACATACACTTACACCAAGTAACACAGACATGCACGGACACCAAGTAACAAAGAAATACACTTACACCAAGTAACACAGACATACACTGATACCCAGGAACACAGACACACACTTACACCAAGTAACAAAGACACACACTTACACCAAGTAACAAAGACATACACTTACACCAAGTAACACAGACATACACTGACACCCAGTAACACAGACACACACTTACACCAAGTAACAAAGACATACACTGACACCCAGTAACAAAGACATACACTGACACGCAGTAACACAGACACACACGGACACCAAGTAACAAAGACACACACTTACACCAAGTAACACAAACACACACTGACATCCAGTAACAAAGACACACACTTACACCAAGCAACACAGACATACACTGACACCAAGTAACAAAGACATACACTGATACCCAGTAACACAGACACACACTTACACCAAGTAACACAGACATACACTGACACCAAGTCACAAAGACATACACTGATACCCAGGAACACAGACACACACTTACACCAAGTAACACAGGCACACACTTACACCAAGTAACACAGAAAAACACTGACACCAAGTAACAAAGACATGCACTGACACCCAGTAACACAGACACAGACGGACACCAAGTAACACAGACACACACTTACACCAAGTAACAAAGACATACACTTACACCAAGTAACACAGACATACACTGACACCAAGTAACAAAGACATACAATTACACCAAGTTACAAAGACACACACTTACACCAAGTAACAAAGACAGACACTGATACCCAGTAACACAGACACACACTTACACCAAGTAACAAAGACATAAACTTACACCAAGTAACACAGACATACACTGACACCAAGTAACAAAGACATACAATTACACCAAGTTACAAAGACACACACTTACACCAAGTAACAAAGACAGACACTGATACCCAAGAACACAGACACACACTTACACCAAGTAACACAGACATACACTGACACCAAGTAACAAAGACATACACTGATACCCAGTAACACAGACACAGACTTACTCCAACTAACACAGACATACACGGACACCAAGAAACAAAGAAATACACTTACACCAAGTAACACAGACATACACTGATACCCAGTAACACAGACACACACTTGCACCAAGTAACAAAGACAGACACTGACACCCAGTAACACAGACACACACTTACACCAAGTAACAAAGACATACAATGACACCCAGTAACACAGACACACACTTACACCAAGTAACAAAGACATACACTGACACCCAGTAACAAAGACATACACTGACACCCAGTAACACAGACACACACGGACACCAAGTAACAAAGACACACACTTACACCAAGTAACACAAACACACACTGACACCCAGTAACACAGACACACACTTGCACCAAGCAACACAGACATACACTGACACCAAGTAACAAAGAGATACACTGATACCCAGTAACACAGACACACACTTACACCAAGTAACAGAGACATACACTCACACCAAGTCACAGAGACATACACTGATACCCAGGAACACAGGCACACACTTACCCCAAGTAACACAGTCACACACTTAAACCAAGTAACAAAGACATTCAATTACACCAAGTAACCAAGACACACACTTACACCAAGTAACACAGACATGCACTGACACCAAGTAACTAAGACATACACTGATACCCAGTAACACAGACACACACTTACACCAACTAACACAAACATGCACTGACACCAAGTAACAAAGACAGACACTGAGACCCAGGAACACAGACACACACTTACACCAAGTAACACAAACACATACTTACACCAAGTAACAAAGACATACACTTACACCAAGTAACAAAGACATACAATTACACCAAGTCACAAAGACATACACTGATACCCAGGAACACAGACACACACTGACACCCAGTAACAAAGACATACACTGATACCAAGTCACAAAGACATACACTGATACCCAGTAACACAGACACACACTGACACCCAGTAACAAAGACATACACTGATACCAAGTCACAAAGACAGACACTGATACCCAGGAACACAGACACACACTTACACCAAGTAACACAGAAACACACTTACACCAAGTAACAAAGACATACAATTACACCAAGTTACAAAGACACACACTTACACCAAGTAACAAAGACAGACACTGATACCCAGTAACACAGACACACACTTAGACCAAGTAACAAAGACATACACTTACACCAAGTAACACAGACATACACTGACACCAAGTAACAAAGACATACAATTACACCAAGTTACAAAGACACACACTTACACCAAGTAACAAAGAAAGACACTGATACCCAAGAACACAGACACACACTTACACCAAGTAACACAGACATACACTGACACCAAGTAACAAAGACATACACTGATACCCAGTAACACAGACACAGACTTACACCAACTAACACAGACATACACGGACACCAAGAAACAAAGAAATACACTTACACCAAGTAACACAGACATACACTGATACCCAGTAACACAGACACACACTTGCACCAAGTAACAAAGACAGACAATGACACCCAGTAACACAGACACACACTTACACCAAGTAACAAAGACATACACTGACACCCAGTAACACAGACACACACTTACACCAAGTAACAAAGACATACACTGACACCCAGTAACAAAGACATACACTGACACCCAGTAACACAGACAGACACGGACACCAAGTAACAAAGACACACACTTACACCAAGTAACACAAACACACACTGACACCCAGTAACACAGACACACACTTGCACCAAGCAACACAGACATACACTGACACCAAGTAACAAAGACATACACTGATACCCAGTAACACAGACACACACTTACACCAAGAAACACAGACATACACTCACACCAAGTCACAGAGATATACACTGATACCCAGGAACACAGGCACGCACTTACCCCAAGTAACACATTCACACACTTAAACCAAGTAACAAAGACATTCAATTACACCAAGTAACAAAGACACACACTTACACCAAGTAACATAGAAACACACTTACACCAAGTAACAAAGACATACACTTACACCAACTAACACAGACATACACTGACACCCAGTTACACAGACACATACTTACACCAAGTAACACAGACATACACTGACACCAAGTCACAAAGACACACACTGACACCAAGTAACACAGACATACACTGACACCAAGTAAGAAAGACATACAATTACACCAAGTAACAAAGACACACACTTACACCATGTAACACAGATATACACTGACACCAAGTAACAAAGACATGCACTGACACCCAGTAACACAGACACACACTTACACCAAGTAACACAGACATACACTGACACCAAGTAACAAAGACATACACTGATACCCAGTAAAACAGACACAGACTTACACCAACTAACACAGACATGCACGGACACCAAGTAACAAAGAAATAAACTTACACCAAGTAACACAGACATACACTGATACCCAGGAACACAGACACACACACACTGACACCCAGTATCACAGAGAAACACTAATAAACAGTAACACAGACATACACTGACACCAAGTCACAAAGACATACACTGAAACCCAGTAACAAAGACATACACTGACACCAAGTCACAAAGACATACACTGATACCCAGGAAATCAGACACACTCTGACACCCAGTAACAAAGACATACACTGATACCAAGTCACAAAGACATACACTGATACCCAGTAACACAGACACACACTGACACCCAGTAACAAAGACATACACTGATACCAAGTCACAAAGACAGACACTGATACCCAGGTACACAGACACACACTTACATCAAGTAACACAGACATACACTGATACCAAGTCACAAAGACATACACTGATACCCAGTAACACAGACACACTCTGACACCCAGTAACAAAGACATACACTGATACCAAGTCACCAAGACATACACTGATACCCAGTAACACAGACACACTCTGACACACAGTAACAAAGACATACACTGATACCAAGTCACAAAGACATACACTGATACCCAGTAACACAGACACACACTTACACCAAGTAACACAGACATACAATGACACCAAGTAACAAAGACATACACTGATACCCAGTAACACAGACGCACACTTAAACCAAGTAACAAAGACATACACTGACACCAAGTCACAAAGAGACACAATGACACCCAGTAACAAAGACATACACTGACACCAAGTCACAAAGACATACACTGATACCCAGTAACACAGACACACACTTACACCAAGTAACACAGACATACACTGACACCCAGTATCACAGACACACACTTACACCAAGTAACAAAGACATACACTGACACCCAGTATCAAAGACATACACTGACACCCAGTAACACAGACACACACAGATACCAAGTAACAAAGACATACACTGATACCCAGGAACACAGACACACACTTACAGCAAGTAACACAGACACACACTTACACCAAGTAACAAAGACATACACTTGCACCAAGTAACACAGACATACACTGACACCCAGTAACACAGACACACACTTACACCCAGTAACACAGACACACACGGACACCAAGTCACAAAGACACACACTGACACCAAGTAACACAGACATACACTGACACCAAGTAACAAAGACATACAATTACACCAAGTAAAAAAGACACACACTTACACCATGTAACACAGATATACACTGACACCAAGTAACAAAGACATGCACTGACACCCAGTAACACAGACACACACTTACACCAAGTAACACAGACATACACTGATACCAAGTAACAAAGACATACACTGATACCCAGTAACACAGACACAGACTTACACCAGCTAACACAGACAAAGACGGACACCAAGTAACAAAGAAATACACTTACACCAAGTAACACAGACATACACTGATACCCAGTAACACAGACACACACTTGCACCAAGTAACAAAGCCAGACACTGACACCCAGTAACACAGACGCACACTTACACCAAGTAACAAAGACATACACTGATACCCAGTAACACAGACACACACTTACACCAAGTAACACAAACACACACTGACACCCAGTAACACAGACACACACTTACACCAAGCAACACAGACATACACTGACACCAAGTAACAAAGACATACACTGATATCCAGTAACACAGACACACACTTACACCAAGTAACACAGACATACACTGACACCAAGTAACAAAGACATACACTGACACCCAGTAACACAGACACACACGGACACCAAGTAACAAAGACACACACTTACACCAAGTAACACAAACACACACTGACACCCAGTAACACAGACACACACTTACACCAAGCAACACAGACATACACTGACACCAAGTAACAAAGACGTACACTGATATCCAGTAACACAGACACACACTTACACCAAGTAACACAGACATACACTGACACCAAGTAACAAAGACATACACTGATATCCAGGAACACAGACACACACTTACACCAAGTAACAAAGACACACACTTAAACCAAGTAACAAAGACATACACTGACACCAAGTAACACAGACATACACTGACACCAAGTAACAAAGACATACAATTACACCAAGTAACAAAGACACACACTTACACCAAGTAACACTGATATACACTGACACCAAGTAACAGAGACATGCACTGACACCCAGTAACACAGATGCAGACGGACACCAAGTAACACAGACATGCACTGACACCAAGTAACTAAGACATACACTGATACCCAGTAACACAGACACACACTTACACCAAGTAACACAGACACACACTGACACCAAGTAACAAAGACATACACTTACACCAAGTAACACAGACATACAATTACACCAAGTTACAAAGACACACACTTACACCAAGTAACAAAGACAGACACTGATACCCAGTAACACAGACACACACTTCCACCAAGTAACAAAGACGTACACTGACACCCAGTAACACAAACAAACACACACTGACACCCAGTAACACAGAGAAACACTAATAAACAGTAGCACAGACATACACTGACACCAAGTCACAAAGACATACAATGAAACCCAGTAACAAAGACATACACTGACACCAAGTCACAAAGACATACACTGATACCCAGGAACACAGACACACACTGACACCCAGTAACAAAGACATACACTGATACTAAGTCACAAAGACATACACTGATACCCAGTAACACAGACACACACTGACACCCAGTAACAAAGACATACACTGATACCAAGTCACAAAGACAGACACTGATACCCAGGAACACAGACACACACTTACACCAAGTAACACAGAAACACACTTACACCAAGTAACAAAGACATACACTTACACCAAGTAACACAGACATACACTGACACCCAGTAACACAGACACACACTTACACCAAGTAACACAGACATACACTGACACCAAGTAACAAAGGCATACACTGATACCCAGTAACACAGACACAGACTTACACCAACTAACACAGACATACACGGACACCAAGGAACAAAGAAATACACTTACACCAAGTAACACAGACATACACTGATACCCAGTAACACAGACACACACTTGCACCAAGTATCAAAGACAGACACAGACACCCAGTAACACAGACACACACTTACACCAAGTAACAAAGACATACACTGACACCCAGTAACACAGACACACACTTACACCAAGTAACAAAGACATACACGGACACCCAGTAACAAAGACATACACGGACACCCAGTAACACAGACACACACGGACACCAAGTAAAAAAGACACACACTTACACCAAGTAACACAAACACACACTGACACCCAGTAACACAGACACACACTTACACCAAGCAGCACAGACAGACACTGACACCAAGTAACAAAGACATACACTGATATCCAGTAACACAGACACACACTTACACCTAGTAAAACAGACACACACTTAAACCAAGTAACAAAGACATACACTGACACCAAGTAACACAGACATACACTGACACCAAGTAACAAAGACATACAATTACACCAAGTAACAAAGACACACACTTACACCAAGTAACACAGACATGCACTGACACCAAGTAACTAAGACATACACTGATACCCAGTAACACAGACACACTCTTACACCAAGTAACACAGACGTGCAGTGACACCAAGTAACAAAGACATACACTGATACCCAGGAACACAGACACACACTTACACCAAGTAACACAGACACACACTGACACCAAGTAACAAAGACATACACTTACACCAAGTACCACAGACATACACTGACACCAAGTAACAAAGACATACAATTACACCAAGTTACAAAGACACACACTTACACCAAGTAACAAAGACAGACACTGATACCCAGTAACACAGACACACACTTACACCAAGTAACAAAGACGTACACTGACACCCAGTAACACAAACAAACACACACTGACACCCAGTAACACAGAGAAACACTAATAAACAGTAGCACAGACATACACTAACAGCAGGTCACAAAGACATACACTGACACCCAGTAACAAAGACATACACTGACACCAAGTTACAAAGACATACACTGATACCCAGGAACACAGACACACACTGACACCCAGTAACAAAGACATACACTGATACCAAGTCACAAAGACATACACTGATACCCAGTAACACAGACACACACTGACACCCAGGAACAAAGACTTACACTGATACCAAGTCACAAAGACAGACAGTGATACCCAGGAACACAGACACACACTTACACCAAGTAACACAGACACACACTTACACCAAGTAACAAAGACATACACTTACACCAAGTAACACAGACATACACTGACACCCAGTAACACAGACACACACTTACACCAAGTAACACAGACATACACTGACACCAAGTAACAAAGGCATACACTGATACCCAGTAACACAGACACAGACTTACACCAACTAACACAGACATACACGGACACCAAGTAACAAAGAAATACACTTACACCAAGTAACACAGACATACACTGATACCCAGTAACACAGACACACACTTGCACCAAGTAACAAAGACAGACACTGACACTCGGTAACACAGACACACACTTACACCAAGTAACAAAGACACACACTGACACCCAGTAACACAGACACACACTTACACCAAGTAACAAAGACATACACTGACATCCAGGAACAAAGACATACACTGACACCCAGTAACGCAGACACACACGGACACCAAGTAACAAAGACACACACTTACACCAAGTAACACAAACACACACTGACACCCAGTAACACAGACACACACTTGCACCAAGCAACACAGACATACACTGACACCAAGTAACAAAGACATACACTGATACCCAGTAACACAGACACACACTTACACCAAGTAACACAGACATACACTGACACCAAGTCTCAAAGACATACACTGATACCCAGGAACACAGGCACACACTTACACCAAGTAACACAGACACACACTTAAACCAAGTAACAAAGACATACACTGACACCAAGTAACACAGACATACACTGACACCAAGTAACAAAGACATACAATTACACCAAGTAACAAAGACACACACTTACACCAAGTAACACAGATATACACTGACACCAAGTAACAAAGACATGCACTGACACCCAGTAACACAGACACAGACGGACACCAAGTAACATAGACATGCACTGACACCAAGTAACTAAGACATACACTGATACCCAGTAACACAGACACACACTTACACCAACTAACACAGACATGCACTGACACCAAGTAACAAAGACATACACTGATACCCAGGAACACAGACGCACACTTACACCAAGTAACACAGACACACACTGACACCAAGTAACAAAGACATACACTTACACCAAGTAACACAGACATACACTGACACCAAGTAACTAAGACATACAGTTACACTAAGTTACAAAGACACACACTTACACCAAGTAACAAAGACAGACACTGATACCCAGTAACACAGACATACAATTACACCAAGTCACAAAGACATACACTGATACCCAGGAACACAGACACACACTGACACCAAGTAACAAAGACATACACTGATACCAAGTCACAAAGACATACACTGATACCCAGTAACACAGACACACACTGACACCAAGTAACTAAGACATACACTGATACCCAGGAACACAGACACACACTTACACCAAGTAACACAAACACATACTTACACCAAGTAACAAAGACATACACTTACACCAAGGAACACAGACATACACTGACACCAAGTAACAAAGTCATACAATTACACCAAGTCACAAAGACATACACTGATACCCAGGAACACAGACACACACTGACACCCAGTAACAAAGACATACACTGATACCAAGTCACAAAGACATACACTGATACCCAGTAACACAGACACACACTGACACCCAGTAACAAAGACATACACTGATACCAAGTCACAAAGACAGACACTGATACCCAGGAACACAGACACACACTTACACCAAGTAACACAGACACACACTTACACCAAGTAACAAAGACATACACTTACACCAACTAACACAGACATACACTGACACCCAGTAACACAGACACACACTTACACCAAGTAACACAGACAGACACTGACACCAAGTCACAAAGATACACACTGACACCAAGTAACACAGACATACACTGACACCAAGTAACAAAGACATACAATTACACCAAGTAACAAAGACACACACTTACACCATGTAACACAGATATACACTGACACCAAGTAACAAAGACATGCACTGACACCCAGTAACACAGACACACACTTACACCAAGTAACACAGACATACACTGACACCAAGTAACAAAGACATACACTGATACCAAGTCACAAAGACATACACTGATACCCAGTAACACAGACACACACTGACACCAAGTAACTAAGACATACACTGATACCCAGGAACACAGACACACACTTACACCAAGTAACACAAACACATACTTACACCAAGTAACAAAGACATACACTTACACCAAGGAACACAGACATACACTGACACCAAGTAACAAAGTCATACAATTACACCAAGTCACAAAGACATACACTGATACCCAGGAACACAGACACACACTGACACCCAGTAACAAAGACATACACTGATACCAAGTCACAAAGACATACACTGATACCCAGTAACACAGACACACACTGACACCCAGTAACAAAGACATACACTGATACCAAGTCACAAAGACAGACACTGATACCCAGGAACACAGACACACACTTACACCAAGTAACACAGACACACACTTACACCAAGTAACAAAGACATACACTTACACCAACTAACACAGACATACACTGACACCCAGTAACACAGACACACACTTACACCAAGTAACACAGACAGACACTGACACCAAGTCACAAAGATACACACTGACACCAAGTAACACAGACATACACTGACACCAAGTAACAAAGACATACAATTACACCAAGTAACAAAGACACACACTTACACCATGTAACACAGATATACACTGACACCAAGTAACAAAGACATGCACTGACACCCAGTAACACAGACACACACTTACACCAAGTAACACAGACATACACTGACACCAAGTAACAAAGACATACACTGATACCCAGTAACACAGACACAGACTTACACCAACTAACACAGACATGCACGGACACCAAGTAACAAAGAAATACACTTACACCAAGTAACACAGACATGCACTGATACCCAGGAACACAGACACACACTTACACCAAGTAACAAAGACACACACTTACACCAAGTAACAAAGACATACACTTACAAAAAGTAACACAGACATACACTGACACCCAGTAACACAGACACACACTTACACCAAGTAACAAAGACATACACTGACACCCAGTAACAAAGACATACACTGACACCCAGTAACACAGACACACACGGACACCAAGTAACAAAGACACACACTTACACCAAGTAACACAAACACACACTGACATCCAGTAACACAGACACACACTTACACCAAGCAACACAGACATACACTGACACCAAGTAACAAAGACATACACTGATACCCAGTAACACAGACACACACTGACACCCAGTAACAAAGACATACACTGATACCAAGTCACAAAGACAGACACTGATACCCAGGAACACAGACACACACTTACACCAAGTAACACAGACACACACTTACACCAAGTAACAAAGACATACACTTACACCAAGTAACACAGACATACACTGACACCCAGTAACACAGACACACACTTACACCAAGTAACACAGACATACACTGACACCAAGTAACAAAGGCATACACTGATACCCAGTAACACAGACACAGACTTACACCAACTAACACAGACATACACGGACACCAAGGAACAAAGAAATACACTTACACCAAGTAACACAGAAATAAACTGATACCCAGTAACACAGACAAACACTTGCACCAAGTAACAAAGACAGACACTGACACCCAGTAACACAGACACACACTTACACCAAGTAACAAAGACATACACTGAAACCCAGTAACACAGACACACACTTACACCAAGTAACAAAGACATACACGGACACCCAGTAACAAAGACTTACAATGACACCCAGTAACACAGACACACACGGACACCAAGTAACAAAGACACACACTTACACCAAGTAACACAAACACACACTGACACCCAGTAACACAGACAAACACTTACACCAAGCAACACAGACAGACACTGACACCAAGTAACAAAGACATACACTGATATCCAGTAACACAGACACACACTTACACCATGTAACACAGACATACACTGACACCAAGTAACAAAGACATACACTGATACCCAGGAACACAGACACACACTTACACCAAGTACCAAAGACATACAATTACACCAAGTAACAAAGACACACACTTACACCAATTAACACAGACACACACTGACACCAAGTAACAAAGACATACACTTACACCAAGTACCACAGACATACACTGACACCAAGTAACAAAGACATACAATTACACCAAGTTACAAAGACACACACTTACACCAAGTAACAAAGACAGACACTGATACCCAGTAACACAGACACACACTTACACCAAGTAACAAAGACGTACACTGACACCCAGTAACACAAACAAACACACACTGACTCCCAGTAACACAGAGAAACACTAATAAACAGTAGCACAGACATACACTTACTGCAGGTCAACAGGACATACACTGACACCCAGTAACAAAGACATACACTGACACCAAGTCACAAAGACATACACTGATACCCAGGAACACAGACACACACTGACACCCAGTAACAAAGACATACACTGATACCAAGTCACAAAGACAAACACTGATACATAGTAACACAGACACACACTGACACCCAGTAACAAAGACATACACTGATACCAAGTCACAAAGACAGACAGTGATACCCAGGAACACAGACACACACTTACACCAAGTAACACAGACACACACTTACACCAAGTAACAAAGACATACACTTACACCAAGTAACACAGACATACACTGACACCAAGTAACAAAGGCATACAGTGATACCCAGTAACACAGACACATCTTACACCAACTAACACAGACATACACGGACACCAAGTAACAAAGAAATACACTTACACCAAGTAACACAGACATACACTGATACCCAGTAACACAGACACACACTTGCACCAAGTAACAAAGACAGACACTGACACCCAGTAACACAGACACACACTTACACCAAGTAACAAAGACACACACTGACACCCAGTAACACAGACACACACTTACACCAAGTAACAAAGACATACACTTACACCCAGGAACAAAGACATACACTGACACCAAGTAACACAGACACACAAGGACACCAAGTAACAAAGACAGACACTTACACCAAGTAACACAAACACACACTGACACCCAGTAACACAGACACACACTTGCACCAAGCAACACAGACATACACTGACACCAAGTAACAAAGACATACACTGATACCCAGTAACACAGACACACACTTACACCAAGTAACACAGACATACACTGACACCAAGTCTCAAAGACATACACTGATACCCAGGAACACAGGCACACACTTACACCAAGTAACACAGACACACACTTAAACCAAGTAACAAAGACATACACTGACACCAAGTAACACAGACATACACTGACACCAAGTAACAAAGACATACAATTACACAAAGTAACAAAGACACACACTTACACCAAGTAACACAGATATACACTGACACCAAGAAACAAAGACATGCACTGACACCCAGTAACACAGACACAGACGGACACCAAGTAACATAGACATGCACTGACACCAAGTATCTAAGACATACACTGATACCCAGTAACACAGACAGACACTAACACCAACTAACACAGACATGCACTGACACCAAGTAACAAAGACATACACTGATACCCAGGAACACAGACGCACACTTACACCAAGTAACACAGACACACACTGACACCAAGTAACAAAGACATACACTTACACCAAGTAACACAGACATACACTGACACCAAGTAACTAAGACATACAATTACACTAAGTTACAAAGACACACACTTACACCAAGTAACAAAGACAGATACTGATACCCAGGAACACAGACACACACTGACACCAAGTAACAAAGACATACACTGATACCAAGTCACAAAGACATACACTGATACCCAGGAACACAGACACACACTTACACCAAGTAACACAAACACATACTTACACCAAGTAACAAAGACATACACTTACACCAAGTAACACAGACATACACTGACACCAAGTAACAAAGACATACAATTACACCAAGTCACAAAGACATACACTGATACCCAGGAACACAGACACACACTGACACCCAGTAACAAAGACATACACTGATACCAAGTCACAAAGACATACACTGATACCCAGTAACACAGACACACACTGACACCCAGTAACAAAGACATACACTGATACCAAGTCACAAAGACAGACACTGATACCCAGGAACACAGACACACACTTACACCAAGTAACACAGACACACACTTACACCAAGTAACAAAGACATACACTTACACCAACTAACACAGACATACACTGACACCCAGTAACACAGACACACACTTACACCAAGTAACACAGACATACACTGACACCAAGTCACAAAGACACACACTGACACCAAGTAACACAGACATACACTGACACCAAGTAACAAAGACATACAATTACACCAAGTAACAAAGACACACACTTACACCATGTAACACAGATATACACAGACACCAAGTAACAAAGACATGCACTGACAGCCAGTAACACAGACACAGACTTACACCAACTAACACAGAAATGCACGGACACCAAGTAACAAAGAAATACACTTACACCAAGTAACACAGACATACACTGATACCCAGGAACACAGACACACACTTACACCAAGTAACAAAGACACACACTAACACCAAGTAACAAAGACATACACTTACAAAAAGTAACACAGACATACACTGACACCCAGTAACACAGACACACACTTACACCAAGTAACAAAGACATACACTGACACCCAGAAACAAAGACATACACTGACACCCAGTAACACAGACACACACGGACACCAAGTAACAAAAGACACACACTTACACCAAGTAACACAAACACACACTGACATCCAGTAACACAGACACACACTTACACCAAGCAACACAGACATACACTGACACCAAGTAACAAAGACATACACTGATACCCAGTAACACAGACACACACTTACACCAAGTAACACAGACACACACTGACACCAAGTAACAAAGACATACACTTACACCAAGTACCACAGACATACACTGACACCAAGTAACAAAGACATACAATTACACCAAGTTACAAAGACACACACTTACACCAAGTAACAAAGACAGACACTGATAACCAGTAACACAGACACACACTTACACCAAGTAACAAAGACGTACACTGACACCCAGTAACACAAACAAACACACACTGACACCCAGTAACACAGAGAAACACTAATAAACAGTAGCACAGACATACACTGACAGCAGGTCAACAAGACATACACTGACACCCAGTAACAAAGACATACACTGACACCAAGTCACAAAGACATACACTGATACCCAGGAACACAGACACACACTGACACCCAGTAACAAAGACATACACTGATACCAAGTCACAAAGACAAACACTGATACCCAGTAACACAGACACACACTGACACCCAGTAACAAAGACATACACTGATACCAAGTCACAAAGACAGACAGTGATACCCAGGAACACAGACACACACTTACACCAAGTAACACAGACACACACTTGCACCAAGTAACAAAGACATACACTTACACCAAGTAACAAAGACATACACTGACACCCAGTAACACAGACACACACTTACACCAAGTAACACAGACATACACTGACACCAAGTAACAAAGGCATACACTGATACCCAGTAACACAGACACAGTCTTACACCAACTAACACAGACATACACGGACACCAAGTAACAAAGAAATACACTTACACCAAGTAACACAGACATACACTGATACCCAGTAACACAGACACACACTTGCACCAAGTAACAAAGACAGACACTGACACCCAGTAACACAGACACACACTTACACCAAGTAACAAAGACACACACTGACACCCAGTAACACAGACACACACTTACACCAAGTAACAAAGACATACACTGACACCCAGGAACAAAGACATACACTGACACCAAGTAACACAGACACACACGGACACCAAGTAACAAAGACACACACTTACACCAAGTAACACAAACACACACTGACACCCAGTAACACAGACACACACTTTCACCAAGCAACACAGACATACACTGACACCAAGTAACAAAGACATACACTGATACCCAGTAACACAGACACACACTTACACCAAGTAACACAGAAATACACTGACACCAAGTCTCAAAGACATACACTGATACCCAGGAACACAGGCACACACTTACACCAAGTAACACAGACACACACTTAAACCAAGTAACAAAGACATACACTGACACCAAGTAACACAGACATACACTGACACCAAGTAACAAAGACATACAATTACACCAAGTAACAAAGACACACACTTACACCAAGTAACACAGATATACACTGACACCAAGTAACAAAGACATGCACTGACACCCAGTAACACAGACACAGACGGACACCAAGTAACATAGACATGCACTGACACCAAGTATCTAAGACATACATTGATACCCAGTAACACAGACACACACTTACACCAACTAACACAGACATGCACTGACACCAAGTAACAAAGACATACACTGATACCCAGGAACACAGACGCACACTTACACCAAGTAACACAGACACACACTGACACCAAGTAACAAAGACATACACTTACACCAAGTAACACAGACATACACTGACACCAAGTAACTAAGACATACAATTACACTAAGTTACAAAGACACACACTTACACCAAGTAACAAAGACAGACACTGATACCCAGGAACACAGACACACACTGACACCAAGTAACAAAGACATACACTGATACCAAGTCACAAAGACATACACTGATAACCAGTAACACAGACACACACTGACACCAAGTAACTAAGTCATACACTGATACCCAGGAACACAGACACACACTTACACCAAGTAACACAAACACATACTTACACCAAGTAACAAAGACATACACTTACACCAAGTAACACAGACATACACTGACACCAAGTAACAAAGACATACAATTACACCAAGTCACAAAGACATACACTGATACCCAGGAACACAGACACACACTGACACCCAGTAACAAAGACATACACTGATACCAAGTCACAAAGCCATACACTGATACCCAGTAACACAGACACACACTGACACCCAGTAACAAAGACATACACTGATACCAAGTCACAAAGACAGACACTGATACCCAGGAACACAGACACACACTTACACCAAGTAACACAGACACACACTTACACCAAGTAACAAAGACATACACTTACACCAACTAACACAGACATACACTGACGCCCAGTAACACAGACACACACTTACACCAAGTAACACAGACATACACTGACAACAAGTCACAAAGACACACACTGACACCAAGTAACACAGACATACACTGACACCAAGTAACAAAGACATACAATTACACCAAGTAACAAAGACACACACTTACACCATGTAACACAGATATACACTGACACCAAGTAACAAAGACATGCACTGACACCCAGTAACACAGACACACACTTACACCAAGTAACACAGACATACACTGACACCAAGTAACAAAGACATACACTGATACCCAGTAACACAGACACAGACTTACACCAACTAACACAGACATGCACGGACACCAAGTAACAAAGAAATACACTTACACCAAGTAACAAAGACATACACTTACAAAAAGTAACACAGACATACACTGACACCCAGTAACACAGACACACACTTACACCAAGTAACAAAGACATACACTGACACCCAGTAACAAAGACATACACTGACACCCAGTAACACAGACACACACGGACACCAAGTAACAAAGACACACACTTACACCAAGTAACACAAACACACACTGACATCCAGTAACACAGACACACACTTACACCAAGCAACACAGACATACACTGACACCAAGTAACAAAGACATACACTGATACCCAGTAACACAGACACACACTGACACCCAGTAACAAAGACATACACTGATACCAAGTCACAAAGACAGACACTGGTACCCAGGAACACAGACACACACTTACACCAAGCAACACAGACACACACTTACACCAAGTAACAAAGACATACACTTACACCAAGTAACACAGACATACACTGACACCCAGTAACACAGACACACACTTACACCAAGTAACACAGACATACACTGACACCAAGTAACAAAGGAATACACTGATACCCAGTAACACAGGCACACACTTGCACCAAGTAACAAAGACAGACACTGACACCCAGTAACACAGACACACACTTACACCAAGTAACAAAGACATACACTGAAACCCAGTAACACAGACACACACTTACACCAAGTAACAAAGACATACACGGACACCCAGTAACAAAGACATACACTGACACCCAGTAACACAGACACACACGGACACCAAGTAACAAAGACACACACTTATACCAAGTAACACAAACACACACTGACACCCAGTAACACAGACAAACACTTACACCAAGCAACACAGACAGACACTGACACCAAGTAACAAAGACATACACTTATATCCAGTAACACAGACACACACTTACACCATGTAACACAGACATACACTGACACCAAGTAACAAAGACATACACTGATACCCAGGAACACAGATATACACTGACACCAAGCAACAAAGACATGCACTGACACCCAGTAACACAGACACAGACGGACACCAAGTAACACAGACATGCACTGACACCAAGTAACGAAGACATACACTGATACCCAGTAACACAGACACACACTTACACCAACTAACACAGACATGCACTGACACCAAGTAACAAAGACATACACTGATACCCAGGAACACAGACACACACTGACACCAAGTAACACAGACACACACTTACACCAAGTAACAAAGACATACACTTACACCAAGTAACACAGACATACACTGACACCAAGTAACAAAGACATACAATTACACCAAGTTACAAAGACACACACTTACACCAAGTAACAAAGACAGACACTGATACCCAGTAACACAGACACACACTTACACCAAGTAACAAAGACATACACTGTCAGCCAGTAACACAAACAAACACACACTGACACCCAGTATCACAGAAAAACACTAATAAACAGTAACACAGACATATACTGACACCAAGTCACAAAGACATACACTGAAACCCAGTAACAAAGACATACACTGACACCAAGTCACAAAGACATACACTGATACCCAGGAACTCAGACACACTCTGACACCCAGTAACAAAGACATACACTGATACCAAGTCACAAAGACATACACTGATACCCAGTAACACAGACACACACTGACACCCAGTAACACAGACATACACTGATACCAAGTCACAAAGACATACACTGATACCCAGTAACACAGACACACTCTGACACACAGTAACAAAGACATACACTGATACCAAGTCACAAAGACATACACTGATACCCAGTAACACAGACACACACTTACACCAAGTAACACAGACATACAATGACACCAAGTAACAAAGACATACACTGATACCCAGTAACACAGACGCACACTTAAACCAAGTAACAAAGACATACACTGACACCAAGTCACAAAGACACACACTGACACCCAGTAACAAAGACATACACTGACACCAAGTCACAAAGACATACACTGATACCCAGTAACACAGACACACACTTACACCACGTAACACAGACATACCCTGACACCCAGTATCACAGACACACACTTACACCAAGTAACAAAGACATGCACTGACACCCAGTATCAAAGACATACACTGACACCCAGTAACACAGACACACACAGACACCAAGTAACAAAGACATACACTGATACCCAGGAACACAGACACACACTTACAGCAAGTAACACAGACACACACTTACACCAAGTAACAAAGACATACACTTACACCAAGTAACACAGACATACACTGATACCCAGTAACACAGACACACACTTACACCAAGTAACACAGACATACACTGACACCAAGTCACAAAGACATACACTGACACCCAGTATCAAAGACATACACTGACACCCAGTAACACAGACACACACAGACACCAAGTAACAAAGACATACACTGATACCCAGGAACACAGACACACACTTACAGCAATTAACACAGACACACACTTACACCAAGTAACAAAGACATACACTTACACCAAGTAACACAGACATACACTGATACCCAGTAACACAGACACACACTTACACCAAGTAACACAGACATACACTGACACCAAGTAACAAAGACATACAATTACACCAAGTTACAAAGACACACACTTACACCAAGTAACAAAGACAGACACTGATACCCAGTAACACAGACACACACTTACACCAAGTAACAAAGACATACACTGATACCAAGTCACAAAGACATACACTGATACCCAGGAACACAGACACACTCTGACACCCAGTAACAAAGACATACACTGATACCAAGTCACAAAGACATACACTGATACCCAGTAACACAGACACACACTGACACCCAGTAACAAAGACATACACTGATACCAAGTCACAAAGACAGACACTGATACCCAGGAACACAGACACACACTTACACCGTGTAACACAGACACACACTTACACCAAGTAACAAAGACATACACTTACACCAAGTAACACAGACATACACTGACACCCAGTAACACAGACACACACTTACACCAAGTAACACAGACATACACTGAAGCCAAGTCACAAAGACACACACTGACACCAAGTAACACAGACATACACTGACACCAAGTAACAAAGACATGCACCGACATCCAGAAACACAGACACACACTTACACCAAGTAACACAGACATACACTGACACCAAGTAGCAAAGACATCCACTGATACCCAGTAACACAGACACAGACTTACACCAACTTACACAGACATACACGGACACCAAGTAACAAAGAAATACACTTACACGAAGTAACACAGACATACACTGATACCCAGTAACACAGACACACACTTGCACCAAGTAACAAATACAGACACTGACACCCAGTAACACAGACACACACTTACACCAAGTAACAAAGACTTACACTGACACCCAGTAACACAGACACACACTTACACCAAGTAACAAAGACATACACTGACACCCAGTAACAAAGACATCCACTGACACACAGTAACACAGACACACACGGACACCAAGTAACAAAGACACACACTTACACCAAGTAACACAAACACACACAGACACCAAGTAACACAGACACACACTTACACCAAGTAACAAATACATACACTTACACCAAGTAACACAGACATACGCTGACACCAATTAACAAAGACATACAATTACACCAAGTTACAAAGACACACACTTACACCAAGTAACAAAGACAGACACTGATACCCAGTAACACAGACACACACTTACACCAAGTAACAAAGACATACACTGACACCCAGTAACACAAACAAACACACACTGACACCCAGTAACACAGAGAAACACTAATAAACAGTAACACAGACATACACTGACACCAAGTCACAAAGACATACACTGAAACCCAGTAAAAAAGACATACACTGACACCAAGTCACAAAGACATACACTGATACCCAGGAACACAGACACACACTGACACCCAGTAACAAAGACATACACTGATACCAAGTCACAAAGACATACACTGATACCCAGTAACACAGACACACACTGACACCAAGTAACAAAGACATACACTGATACCAAGTCACAAAGACATACACTGATACCCAGTAACATAGCCACACACTTACACCAAGTAACAAAGACATATACTTACACCAAATAACAAAGACACATACGAACACCAAGTAACACAGACATACACTGACACCAAGTAACAAAGACATACACTGACACCAAGTAACAAAGACATACACTTACACCAAGTAACAAAGACAGACAATTACACAAAGTAACAAAGACATACACTTACACCAAGTATTTTGATATACACTGACACCAAGTAACACAGACACACAATTACACCAAGTAACAAAGACATACTCTGATACCCAGTAACACAGACACACAATTACACCAAGTAACACAGACATACACTGTCACCAAGTAACAAAGACATACACTGATACCCAGTAACACAGACACACACTTACACCAAATAACAAAGACAGACTCTGATTGCCAGTAACACAGACACACACTTGCACCAAGTAACAAAGACATACACTGACACCCAGTAACACAGACACACACGGACACCAAGTAACAAAGACACACACTTACACCAAGTAACACAGACACACACTGACACCCAGTAACACAGACACAAACTGACACCAAGCAACACAGACATACACTGACACCAAGTAACAAAGACAGACACTGATACCCAGTAACACAGACACACACTTACACCAAGTAACACAGACATACATTGACAACAAGTAACAAAGACATACACTGATACCCAGGAACACAGACACACACTTACACCAAGTAACACAGACACACACTTACACCAAGTAACAAAGACATACACTGACACCAAGTAACACAGACATACACTGACCACCAAGTAACCAAGACATACAATTACACCAAGTAACAAAGACACACACTTACACCACGTAACACAGATATACACTGACACCAAGTAACAAAGACATGCAATGACACCCAGTAACACAGACACACACCTACACCAAGTAACACAGACACACACTTACACCAAGTAACAAAGACATACACTGACACCCAGTAACACAAACAAACACACACTGACACACAGTAACACAGAGAAACACTAATAAACAGTAACACAGACATACACTGACACCAAGTCACAAAGACATACACTGAAACCCAGTAACAAAGACATACACTGACACCAAGTCACAAAGACATACACTGATACCCAGGAACACAGACACACACTGACACCCAGTAACAAAGACATACACTGATACCAAGTCACAAAGACATACACTGATACCCAGTAACAAAGACATCCACTGACACACAGTAACACAGACACACACGGACACCAAGTAACAAAGACACACACTTACACCAAGTAACACAAACACACACTGACACCCAGTAACACAGACACATACTTACACCAAGCAACACAGACATACACTGATACCCAGTAACACAGACACACACTTACACCAAGTAACACAGACATACACTGACACCAAGTCACAAAGACATACACTGATACCCAGGAACACAGACACACACTTAGACCAAGTAATACAGACACACACTTAAACCAAGTAACAAAGACATACACTGACACCAAGTAACACAGACATACACTGACACAAAGTAACAAAGACATACAATTACACCAAGTAACAAAGACACACACTTACACCAAGTAACACAGATATACACTGACACCAAGTAACACAGACATGCACTGACACCAAGTAACTAAGACATACACTGATACCCAGTAACACAGACACACACTTACACCAAGTAACACAGACATGCACTGACACCAAGTAACAAAGACATACACTGATACCCAGGAACACAGACACACAATTACACCAAGTAACACAGACACACACTTACACCAAGTAACAAATACATACACTTACACCAAGTAACACAGACATACGCTGACACCAAGTAACAAAGACATACAATTACACCAAGTTACAAAGACACACACTTACACCAAGTAACAAAGACAGACACTGATACCCAGTAACACAGACACACACTTACAACAAGTAACAAAGACATACACTGACACCCAGTAACACAAACAAACACACACTGACACCCAGTAACACAGAGAAACACTAATAAACAGTAACACAGACATACACTGACACCAAGTCACAAAGACATACACTGAAACCCAGTAACAAAGACATACACTGACACCAAGTCACAAAGACATACACTGATACCCAGGAACACAGACACACACTGACACCCAGTAACAAAGACATACACTGATACCAAGTCACAAAGACATACACTGATACCCAGTAACACAGACACACACTGACACCCAGTAACAAAGACATACACTGATACCAAGTCACAAAGACATACACTGATACCCAGTAACATAGCCACACACTGACACCAAGTAACAAAGACATATACTTACACCAAATAACAAAGACACATACGAACACCAAGTAACACAGACATACACTGACACCAAGTAACAAAGACATACACTGACACCAAGTAACAAAGACATACACTTACACCAGGTAACAAAGACAGACAATTACACAAAGTAACAAAGACATACACTTACACCAAGTATTTTGATATACACTGACACCAAGTAACACAGACACACAATTACACCAAGTAACAAAGACATACTCTGATACCCAGTAACACAGACACACAATTACACCAAGTAACACAGACATACACTGTCACCAAGTAACAAAGACATACACTGATACCCAGTAACACAGACACACACTTACACCAAATAACAAAGACAGACTCTGATTGCCAGTAACACAGACACACACGTGCACCAAGTAACAAAGACATACACTGACACCCAGTAACACAGACACACACGGACACCAAGTAACAAAGACACACACTTACACCAAGTAACACAGACACACACTGACACCCAGTAACACAGACACACACTGACACCAAGCAACACAGACATACACTGACACCAAGTAACAAAGACAGACACTGATACCCAGGAACACAGACACACACTTACACCAATTAACACAGACACACACTTACACCAAGTAACAAAGACATACACTGACACCAAGTAACAAAGACATACACTGACCACCAAGTAACCAAGACATACAATTACACCAAGTAACAAAGACACACACTTACACCACGTAACACAGATATACACTGACACCAAGTAACAAAGACATGCAATGACACCCAGTAACACAGACACACACATACACCAAGTAACACAGACATACACTGACACCAGGTAACAAAGACATACACTGTTACCCAGCAACACAGACACACACTTACACCAACTAACACAGACATACACTGACACCAAGTAACAAAGACATACACTTACACCAAGTAACACAGACATACACTGATACCCAGTAACACAGACACACACTTACACCAAGTAACAAAGACAGACACTGATACCCAGTAACACAGACACACACTTACACCAAGTAACAAAGACATACGCTGACACCCAGTAACACAGACACACACTTACACCAAATAACAAATACATACACTGACACCCAGTAACAAAGACAAACACTGACACCCAGTAACACAGACAAACACTTACACCAAGTAACACAGACACACACTTACACCAAGTAACAAAGACATACACTTACACCAAGTAACACAGACAAACACTGACACCAAGTAACAAAGACATACAATTACACCAGGTAACAAAGACACACACTTACACCAAGTAACACAGACATACACTGACACCAAGTAACAAAGACATACACTGATACCCAGTAACACCGACACACACTTACACCAACTAACACAGACATACACTGACACCAAGTAACAAAGACATACACTGATACCCAGGAACACAGACACACACTTCCACCAAGTAACACAGACACACACTTACACCAAGTAACAAAGACATACACTTACCCCAAGTAACACAGACATACACTGACACCAAGTAACAAAGACATACAATTACACCAAGTAACAAAGACACACACTTGCACCAAGTAACAAAGACAGACACTGATACCCAGGAACACAGACACACACTTACACCAAGTAACACAGACACACACTTACACCAAGTAACAAAGACATACACTTTCACCAAGTAACACAGACATACGCTGACACCAAGTAACAAAGACATACAATTACACCAAGTTACAAAGACACACACTTACACCAAGTAAGAAAGACAGACACTGATACCCAGTAACACATTCACACACTTACACCAAGTAACAAAGACATACACTGACACCCAGTAACACAAACAAACACACACAGACACCCAGTAACACAGAGAAACACTAATAAACAGTAACACAGACATACACAGACACCAAGTTACAAAGACATACACTGAAACCCAGTAACAAAGACATACACTGACACCAAGTCACAAAGACATACACTGATACCCAGGAACACAGACACACACTGACACCCAGTAACAAAGACATACACTGATACCAAGTCACAAAGACATACACTGATACCCAGTAACACAGACACACACTGACACCCAGTAACAAAGACATACACTGATACCAAGTCACAAAGACAGACACTGATACCCAGGAACACAGACACACACTTACACCAAGTAACACAGACACACACTTACACCAAGTAACAAAGACATACACTTACAACAAGTAACACAGACATACACTGACACCCAGTAACACAGACACACACTTACACCAAGTAACACAGACATACACTGACACCAAGTCACAAAGACACACACTGACACCAAGTAACACAGACATACACTGACACCAAGTAACAAAGATATACAATTACACCAAGTAACAAAGACACACACTTACACCATGTAACACAGATATACACTGACACCAAGTAACAAAGACATGCACTGACACCCAGTAACACAGACAAACACTTACACCAAGTAACACAGACATACACTGACACCAAGTAACAAAGACATACACTGATACCCAGTAACACAGACACAGACTTACACCAACTAACACAGACATGCACGGACACCAAGTAACAAAGAAATACACTTACACCAAGTAACACAAACATACACTGATACCCAGGAACACAGACACACACTTACACCAAGTAACACAGACACACACTTACACCAAGTAACAAAGACATACACTGACATCCAGTAACAAAGACATACACTGACACCCAGTAACACAGACATACACTGACACCCAGTAACACAGACACACACTTACACCAAGTAACAAAGACATACACTGACATCCAGTAACAAAGACATACACTGACACCCAGTAACACAGACACACACGGACACCAAGTAACAAAGACACACACTTACACCAAGTAACACAAACACACACTGACACCCAGTAACACAGACACACACTTACACCAAGCAACACAGACATACACTGACACCAAGTAACAAAGACATACACTGATACCCAGTAACACAGACACACACTTACACCAAGTAACACAGACATACACTGACACCAAGTCACAAAGACATACACTGATACCCAGGAACACAGACACACACTTACACCAATTAACACAGACACACACTTAAACCAAGTAACGAAGACATACACTGACACCAAGTAACACAGACATACACTTACACCAAGTAACAAAGACATACAATTACACCAAGTAACAAAGACACACACTTACACCAAGTAACACAGATATACACTGACACCAAGCAACAAAGACATGCACTGACACCCAGTAACAAAGACATACACAGACACCAAGTCACAAAGACATACACTGATACCCAGGAGCACAGACACACTCTGACACCCAGTAACAAAGACATACACTGATACCAAGTCACAAATACATACACTGATACCCAGTAACACAGACACACACTGACACCCAGTAACAAAGACATACACTGATACCAAGTCACAAAGACAGACACTGATACCCAGGAACACAGACACACACTTAAACCGTGTAACACAGACACACACTTACACCAAGTAACAAAGACATACACTTACACCAAGTAACGCAGACATACACTGACACCCAGTAACACAGACACACACTTACACCAAGTAACACAGACATACACTGACGCCAAGTCACAAAGACACACACTGACACCAAGTAACACAGACATACACTGACACCAAGTAACAAAGACACACACTTACACCATGTAACACAGATATACACTGACACCAAGTAACAAAGACATGCACCGACATCCAGTAACACAGACACACACTTACACCAAGTAACACAGACATACACTGACACCAAGTAACAAAGACATACACTGATACCAAGTAACACAGACACAGACTTACACCAACTTACACAGACATACACGGACACCAAGTAACAAAGAAATACACTTACACGAAGTAACACAGACATACACTGATACCCAGTAACACAGACACACACTTGCACCAAGTAACAAATACAGACACTGACACCCAGTAACACAGACACACACTTACACCAAGTCACAAAGACATACACTGATACCCAGGAACACAGACACACACTGACACCCAGTAACAAAGACATACACTGATACCAAGTCACAAAGACATACACTGATACCCATTAACACAGACACACACTGACACCCAGTAACAAAGACATACACTGATACCAAGTCACAAAGACAGACACTGATACCCAGGAACACAGACACACACTTACACCAAGTAACACAGACACACACTTACACCAAGTAACAAAGACATACACTTACAACAAGTAACACAGACATACACTGACACCCAGTAACACAGACACACACTTACACCAAGCAACACAGACATATACTGACACCAAGTCACAAAAACACACACTGACACCAAGTAACACAGACATACACTGACACCAAGTAACAAAAATATACAATTACACCAAGTAACAAAGACACACACTTACACCATGTAACACAGATATACACTGACACCAAGTGACAAAGACATGCACTGACACCCAGTAACACAGACAAACACTTACACCAAGTAACACAGACATACACTGACACCAAGTAACAAAGACATACACTGATGCCCAGTAACACAGACACAGACTTACACCAACTAACACAGACATTATCGGACACCAAGTAACAAAGAAATAAACTTACACCAAGTAACACAAACATACACTGATACCCAGGAACACAGACACACACTTACACCAAGTAACACAGACACACACTTACACCAAATAACAAAGACATACACTGACATCCAGTAACAAAGACATACACTGACACCCAGTAACACAGACATACACTGACACCCAGTAACACAGACACACACTTACACCAAGTAACAAAGACATACACTGACATCCAGTAACAAAGACATACACTGACACCCAGTAACACAGACACACACGGACACCAAGTAACAAAGACACACACTTACACCAAGTAACACAAACACACACTGACACCCAGTAACACAGACACACACTTACACCAAGCAACACAGACATACACTGACACCAAGTAACAAAGACATACACTGATACCCAGTAACACAGACACACACTTACACCAAGTAACACAGACATACACTGACACCAAGTCACAAAGACATACACTGATACCCAGGAACACAGACACACACTTACACCAATTAACACAGACACACACTTAAACCAAGTAACAAAGACATACACTGACACCAAGTAACACAGACATACACTTACACCAAGTAACAAAGACATACAATTACACCAAGTAACAAAGACACACACTTACACCAAGTAACACAGATATACACTGACACCAAGTAACAAAGACATGCACTGACACCCAGTAACAAAGACATACACAGACACCAAGTCACAAAGATATACACTGATACCCAGGAACACAGACACACTCTGACACCCAGTAACAAAGACATACACTGATACAAAGTCACAAATACATACACTGATACCCAGTAACACAGACACACACTGACACCCAGTAACGAAGACATACACTGATACCAAGTCACAAAGACAGACACTGATACCCAGGAACACAGACACACACTTACACCGTGTAACACAGACACACACTTACACCAAGTAACAAAGACATACACTTACACCAAGTAACACAGACATACACTGACACCCAGTAACACAGACACACACTTACACCAAGTAACACAGACATACACTGACGCCAAGTCACAAAGACACACACTGACACCAAGTAACACAGACATACACTGACACCAAGTAACAAAGACACACACTTACACCATGTAACACAGATATACACTGACACCAAGTAACAAAGACATGCACCGACATCCAGTAACACAGACACACACTTACACCAAGTAACACAGACATACACTGACACCAAGTAACAAAGACATACACTGATACCCAGTAACACAGACACAGACTTACACCAACTTACACAGACATACACGGACACCAAGTAACAAAGAAATACACTTACACGAAGTAACACAGACATACACTGATACCCAGTAACACAGACACACACTTGCACCAAGTAACAAATACAGACACTGACACCCAGTAACACAGACACTCACTTACACCAAGTAACAAAGACTTACACTGACACCCAGTAACAAAGACATCCACTGACACACAGTAACACAGACACACACGGACACCAAGTAACAAAGACACACACTTACACCAAGTAAAACAAACACACACTGACACCCAGTAACACGGACACATACTTACACCAAGCAACACAGACATACACTGATACCCAGTAACACAGACACACACTTACACCAAGTAACACAGACATACACTGACACCAAGTCACAAAGACATACACTGATACCCAGGAACACGGACACACACTTACACCAAGTAATACAGACACACACTTAAACCAAGTAACAAAGACATACACTGACACCAAGTAACACAGACATACACTGACACAAAGTAACAAAGACATTCAATTACACCAAGTAACAAAGACACACACTTACACCAAGTAACACAGATATACACTGACACCAAGTAACACAGACATGCACTGACACCAAGTAACTAAGACATACACTGATACCCAGTAACACAGACACACACTTACACCAAGTAACACAGACATGCACTGACACCAAGTAACAAAGACATACACTGATACCCTGGAACACAGACACACAGTTACACCAAGTAACACAGACACACACTTACACCAAGTAACAAAGACATACACTTACACCAAGTAACACAGACATACGCTGACACCAAGTAACAAAGACATACAATTACACCAAGTTACAAAGACACACACTTACACCAAGTAACAAAGACAGACACTGATACCCAGTAACACAGACACACAAATACACCAAGTAACAAAGACATACACTGACACCCAGTAACACAAACAAACACACACTGACACCCAGTAACACAGAGAAACACTAATAAACAGTAACACAGACATACACTGACACCAAGTCACAAAGACATACACTGAAACCCAGTAACAAAGACAGACACTGACACCAAGTCACAAAGACATACACTGATACCCAGGAACACAGACACACACTGACACCCAGTAACAAAGACATGCACTGATACCAAGTCACAAAGACATACACTGATACCCAGTAACACAGACACACACTGACACCCAGTAACAAAGACATACACTGATACCAAGTCACAAAGACAGACACTGATACCCAGTAACACAGAAATACACTGACACCCAGTAACAAAGACATACACTGATACCAAGTCACAAAGACATACACTGATACCCAGTAACATAGCCACACACTGACACCAAGTAACACAGACATATCCTTACACCAAATAACAAAGACACATACGAACACCAAGTAACACAGACATACACTGACACCAAGTAACAAAGACATACACTGACACCAAGTAACAAAGACATACACTTACACCAAGTAACAAAGACAGACAATTACACAAAGTAACAAAGACATACACTTATACCAAGTATTTTGATATACACTGACACCAAGTAACACAGACACACACTTACACCAAGTAACAAAGACATACTCTGATACCCAGTAACACAGACACACAATTACACCAAGTAACACAGACATACACTGTCACCAAGTAACAAAGACATACACTGATACCCAGTAACGCAGACACACACTTACACCAAATAACAAAGACAGACTCAGATTGCCAGTAACACAGACACACACTTGCACCAAGTAACAAAGACATATACTGACACCCAGTAACACAGACACACACGGACACCAAGTAACAAAGACACACACTTACACCAAGTAACAAAGACAGACACTGATACCCAGTAACACAGACACACACTTACACCAAGTAACACAGACATACATTGACAACAAGTAACAAAGACATACACTGATACCCAGGAACACAGACACACACTTACACCAAGTAACACAGACACACACTTACACCAAGTAACAAAGACATACACTGACACCAAGTAACACAGACATACACTGACCACCAAGTAACCAAGACATACAATTACACCAAGTAACAAAGATACACACTTACACTACGTAACACAGATATACACTGACACCAAGTAACAAAGACATGCAATGACACCCAGTAACACAGACACACACTTACACCAAGTAACACAGACATCCACTGACACCAGGTAACAAAGACATACACTGTTACCCAATAACACAGACACACACTTACACCAACTAACACAGACATACACTGACACCAAGTAACAAAGACATGCACTTACACCAAGTAACACAGACATACACTGATACCCAGTAACACAGACACACACTTACACCAAGTAACAAAGACAGACACTGATACCCAGTAACACAGACACACACTTACACCAAGTAACAAAGACATACGCTGACACCCAGTAACACAGACACACACTTACACCAAATAACAAATACATACACTGACACCCAGTAACAAAGACAAACACTGACACCCAGTAACACAGACACACACTTACACCAAGTAACACAGACACACACTTACACCAAGTAACAAAGACATACACTGACACCAAGTAACAAAGACATACACTTACAACAAGTAACAAAGACAGACAATTACACAAAGTAACAAAGACATACACTTACACCAAGTATTTTGATATACACTGACACCAAGTAACACAGACACACACTTACACCAAGTAACAAAGACATACACTGTCACCAAGTAACAAAGACATACACTGATACCCAGTAACGCAGACACACACTGACACCAAATAACAAAGACAGACTCTGATTGCCAGTAACACAGACACACACTTGCACCAAGTAACAAAGACATACACTGACACCCATTAACACAGACACACACGGACACCAAGTAACAAAGACACACACTTACACCAAGTAACACAGACACACACTGACACCCAGTAACACAGACACACACTGACACCAAGCAACACAGACATACACTGACACCAAGTAACAAAGACAGACACTGATACCCAGTAACACAGACACACACTTACACCAAGTAACACAGACATACATTGACAACAAGTAACAAAGACATACACTGATAACCAGGAACACAGACACACACTTACACCAAGTAACAAAGACACACACTTACACCAAGTAACAAAGACATACACTGACACCAAGTAACACAGACATACACTGACCACCAAGTAACCAAGACATACAATTACACCAAGTAACAAAGACACACACTTACACCACGTAACACAGATATACACTGACACCAAGTAACAAAGACATGCAATGACACCCAGTAACACAGACACACATTTACACCAAGTAACACAGACATACACTGACACCAGGTAACAAAGACATACACAGTTACCCAGTAACACAGACACACACTTACACCAACTAACACAGACATACACTGACACCAAGCAACAAAGACATACACTTACACCAAGTAACACAGACATACACTGATACCCAGTAACACAGACACACACTTACACCAAGTAACAAAGACAGACACTGATACCCAGTAACACAGACACACACTTACACCAAGTAACAAAGACATACGCTGACACCCAGTAACACAGACACACACTTACTCCAAATAACAAATACATACACTGACACCCAGTAACAAAGACAAACACTGACACCCAGTAACACAGACACACACTTACACCAAGTAACAAAGACATACACTTACACCAAGTAACACAGACAAACACTGACACCAAGTAACAAAGAAATACAATTACACCAAGTAACAAAGACACACACATACACCAAGTAACACAGACATACACTGACACCAAGTAACAAAGACATACACTGATACCCAGTAACACCGACACACACTTACACCAACTAACACAGACATACACTGACGCCAAGTAACAAAGACATACACTGATACCCAGGAACACAGACACACACTTACACCAAGTAACACAGACACACACTTACACCAAGTAACAAAGACATACACTTACCCCAAGTAACACAGACATACACTGACACCAAGTAACAAAGACATACAATTACACCAAGTAACAAAGACACACACTTGCACCAAGTAACAAAGACAGACACTGATACCCAGGAACACAGACACACACTTACACCAAGTAACACAGACACACACTTACACCAAGTAACAAAGACATACACTTTCACCAAGTAACACAGACATACGCTGACACCAAGTAACAAAGACATACAATTACACCAAGTTACAAAGACACACACTTACACCAAGTAACAAAGACAGACACTGATACCCAGTAACACAGACACACACTTACACCAAGTAACAAAGACATACACTGACACCCAGTAACACAAACAAACACACACTGACACCCAGTAACATTGAGAAACACTAATAAACAGTAACACAGACATACACTGACACCAAGTCACAAAGACATACACTGAAACCCAGTAACAAAGACATACACTGACACCAAGTCACAAAGACATACACTGATACCCAGGAACACAGACACACACTGACACCCAGGAACAAAGACATACACTGATACCAAGTCACAAAGACATACACTGATACCCAGTAACACAGACACACACTGACACCCAGTAACAAAGACATACACTGATACCAAGTCACAAAGACAGACACTGATACCCAGTAACACAGAAACACACTGACACCCAGTAACAAAGACACACACTGATACCAAGTCACAAAGACATACACTGATACCCAGTAACATAGCCACACACTGACACCAAGTAACAAAGACATATACTTACACCAAATAACAAAGACACACACGAACACCAAGTAACACAGACATAAACTGACACCAAGTAACAAAGACATACACTGACACCAAGTAACAAAGACATACACTTACACCAAGTAACAAAGACAGACAATTACACAAAGTAACAAAGACATACACTTACACCAAGTAACAAAGACATACACTTACACCAAGTAACAAAGACATACTCTGATACCCAGTAACACAGACACACAATTGCACCAAATAACACAGACATACACTGTCACCAAGTAACAAAGACATACACTGATACCCAGTAACACAGACACACACTTACACCAAATAACAAAGACAGACTCTGATTGCCAGTAACACAGACACACACTTGCACCAAGTAACAAAGACATACACTGACACCCAGTAACACAAACACACACGGACACCAAGTAACAAAGACACACACTTACACCAAGTAACACAGACACACACTGACACCCAGTAACACAGACACACACTGACACCAAGCAACACAGACATACACTGACACCAAGTAACAAAGACAGACACTGATACCCAGGAACACAGACACACACTTACACCAAGTAACACAGCCACACACTTACACCAAGTAACAAAGACATACACTGACACCAAGTAACACAGACATACACTGACCACCAAGTAACCAAGACATACAATTACACCAAGTAACAAAGACACACACTTACACCACGTAACACAGATATACACTGACACCAAGTAACAAAGACATGCAATGACACCCAGTAACACAGACACACACTTACACCAAGTAACACAGACATACACTGACACCAGGTAACAAAGACATACAGTGTTACCCAGTAACACAGACACACACTTACACCAACTAACACAGACATACACTGACACCAAGTAACAAAGACATACACTTACACCAAGTAACACAGACATACACTGATACCCAGTAACACAGACACACACTTACACCAAGTAACAAAGACAGACACTGATACCCAGTAAGACAGACACACACTTACACCAAGTAACAAAGACATACGCTGACACCCAGTAACACAGACACACACTTACACCAAATAACAAATACATACACTGACACCCAGTAACAAAGACAAACACTGACACCCAGTAACACAGACACACACTTACACCAAGTAACACAGACACACACTTACACCAAGTAACAAAGACATACACTTACACCAAGTAACACAGACAAACACTGACACCAAGTAACAAAGACATACAATTATACTAAGTAACAAAGACACACACTTACACCAAGTAACACAGACATACACTGACACCAAGTAACAAAGACATACACTGATACCCAGTAACACCGACACACACTTACACCAACTAACACAGACATACACTGACACCAAGTAACAAAGACATACACTGATACCCAGGAACACAGACACACACTTACACCAAGTAACACAGACACACACTTACACCAAGTAACAAAGACATACACTTACCCCAAGTAACACAGACATACACTGACACCAAGTAACAAAGACCTACAATTACACCAAGTAACAAAGACACACACTTGCACCAAGTAACAAAGACAGACACTGATACCCAGTAACACATACACACACTTACACCAAGTAACAAAGACATACACTGATACCCAGGAACACAGACACACACTTACACCAAGTAACACAGACACACACTTACACCAAGTAACAAAGACATACACTGACACCAAGTAACACAGACATACACTGACCACCAAGTAACCAAGACATACAATTACACCAAGTAACAAAGACACACACTTACACCACGTAACACAGATATACACTGACACCAAGTAACAAAGACATGCAATGACACCAAGTAACACAGACACACACTTACACCAAGTAACACAGACATACACTGACACCAGGTAACAAAGACATACACTGTTACCCAGTAACACAGACACACACTTACACCAACTAACACAGACAGACACTGACACCAAGTAACAAAGACATACACTTACACCAAGTAACACAGACATACACTGATACCCAGTAACACAGACACACACTTACACCAAGTAACAAAGACATACACTGTCACCAAGTAACAAAGACATACACTGATACCCAGTAACGCAGACACACACTGACACCAAATAACAAAGACAGACTCTGATTGCCAGTAACACAGACACACACTTGCACCAAGTAACAAAGACATACACTGACACCCATTAACACAGACACACACGGGCACCAAGTAACAAAGACACACACTTACACCAAGTAACACAGACACACACTGACACCCAGTAACACAGACACACACTGACACCAAGCAACACAGACATACACTGACACCAAGTAACAAAGACAGACACTGATACCCAGTAACACAGACACACACTTACACCAAGTAACACAGACATACATTGACAACAAGTAACAAAGACATACACTGATAACCAGGAACACAGACACACACTTACACCAAGTAACAAAGACATACACTGACACCAAGTAACACAGACATACACTGACCACCAAGTAACCAAGACATACAATTACACCAAGTAACAAAGACACACACTTACACCACGTAACACAGATATACACTGACACCAAGTAACAAAGACATGCAATGACACCCAGTAACACAGACACACATTTACACCAAGTAACACAGACATACACTGACACCAGGTAACAAAGACATACACAGTTACCCAGTAACACAGACACACACTTACACCAACTAACACAGACATACACTGACACCAAGCAACAAAGACATACACTTACACCAAGTAACACAGACATACACTGATACCCAGTAACACAGACACACACTTACACCAAGTAACAAAGACAGACACTGATACCCAGTAACACAGACACACACTTACACCAAGTAACAAAGACATACGCTGACACCCAGTAACACAGACACACACTTACTCCAAATAACAAATACATACACTGACACCCAGTAACAAAGACAAACACTGACACCCAGTAACACAGACACACACTGACACCAAGCAACACAGACATACACTGACACCAAGTAACAAAGACAGACACTGATACCCAGTAACACAGACACACACTGACACCAAGTAACACAGACATACATTGACAACAAGTAACAAAGACATACACTGATAACCAGGAACACAGACACACACTTACACCAAGTAACAAAGACATACACTGACACCAAGTAACACAGACATACACTGACCACCAAGTAACCAAGACATACAATTACACCAAGTAACAAAGACACACACTTACATCACGTAACACAGATATACACTGACACCAAGTAACAAAGACATGCAATGACACCCAGTAACACAGACACACATTTACACCAAGTAACACAGACATACACTGACACCAGGTAACAAAGACATACACAGTTACCCAGTAACACAGACACACACTTACACCAACTAACACAGACATACACTGACACCAAGCAACAAAGACATACACTTACACCAAGTAACACAGACATACACTGATACCCAGTAACACAGACACACACTTACACCAAGTAACAAAGACAGACACTGATACCCAGTAACACAGACACACACTTACACCAAGTAACAAAGACATACGCTGACACCCAGTAACACAGACACACACTTACTCCAAATAACAAATACATACACTGACACCCAGTAACAAAGACAAACACTGACACCCAGTAACACAGACACACACTTACACCAAGTAACAAAGACATACACTTACACCAAGTAACACAGAAAAACACTGACACCAAGTAACAAAGAAATACAATTACACCAAGTAACAAAGACACACACATACACCAAGTAACACAGACATACACTGACACCAAGTAACAAAGACATACACTGATACCCAGTAACACCGACACACACTTACACCAACTAACACAGACATACACTGACGCCAAGTAACAAAGACATACACTGATACCCAGGAACACAGACACACACTTACACCAAGTAACACAGACACACACTTACACCAAGTAACAAAGACATACACTTACCCCAAGTAACACAGACATACACTGACACCAAGTAACAAAGACATACAATTACACCAAGTAACAAAGACACACACTTGCACCAAGTAACAAAGACAGACACTGATACCCAGGAACACAGACACACACTTACACCAAGTAACACAGACACACACTTACACCAAGTAACAAAGACATACACTTTCACCAAGTAACACAGACATACGCTGACACCAAGTAACAAAGACATAAAATTACACCAAGTTACAAAGACACACACTTACACCAAGTAACAAAGACAGACACTGATACCCAGTAACACAGACACACACTTACACCAAGTAACAAAGACATACACTGACACCCAGTAACACAAACAAACACACACTGACACCCAGTAACATTGAGAAACACTAATAAACAGTAACACAGACATACACTGACACCAAGTCACAAAGACATACACTGAAACCCAGTAACAAAGACATACACTGACACCAAGTCACAAAGACATACACTGATACCCAGGAACACAGACACACACTGACACCCAGGAACAAAGACATACACTGATACCAAGTCACAAAGACATACACTGATACCCAGTAACACAGACACACACTGACACCCAGTAACAAAGACATACACTGATACCAAGTCACAAAGACAGACACTGATACCCAGTAACACAGAAACACACTGACACCCAGTAACAAAGACATACACTGATACCAAGTCACAAAGACATACACTGATACCCAGTAACATAGCCACACACTGACACCAAGTAACAAAGACATATACTTACACCAAATAACAAAGACACACATGAACACCAAGTAACACAGACATAAACTGACACCAAGTAACAAAGACATACACTGACACCAAGTAACAAAGACATACACTTACACCAAGTAACAAAGACAGACAATTACACAAAGTAACAAAGACATACACTTACACCAAGTATTTTGATATACACTGACACCAAGTAACACAGACACACACTTACACCAAGTAACAAAGACATACTCTGATACCCAGTAACACAGACACACAATTGCACCAAATAACACAGACATACACTGTCACCAAGTAACAAAGACATACACTGATACCCAGTAACACAGACACACACTTACACCAAATAACAAAGACAGACTCTGATTGCCAGTAACACAGACACACACTTGCACCAAGTAACAAAGACATACACTGACACCCAGTAACACAAACACACACGGACACCAAGTAACAAAGACACACACTTACACCAAGTAACACAGACACACACTGACACCCAGTAACACAGACACACACTGACACCAAGCAACACAGACATACACTGACACCAAGTAACAAAGACAGACACTGATACCCAGGAACACAGACACACACTTACACCAAGTAACACAGCCACACACTTACACCAAGTAACAAAGACATACACTGACACCAAGTAACACAGACATACACTGACCACCAAGTAACCAAGACATACAATTACACCAAGTAACAAAGACACACACTTACACCACGTAACACAGATATACACTGACACCAAGTAACAAAGACATGCAATGACACCCAGTAACACAGACACACACTTACACCAAGTAACACAGACATACACTGACACCAGGTAACAAAGACATACAGTGTTACCCAGTAACACAGACACACACTTACACCAACTAACACAGACATACACTGACACCAAGTAACAAAGACATACACTTACACCAAGTAACACAGACATACACTGATACCCAGTAACACAGACACACACTTACACCAAGTAACAAAGACAGACACTGATACCCAGTAAGACAGACACACACTTACACCAAGTAACAAAGACATACGCTGACACCCAGTAACACAGACACACACTTACACCAAATAACAAATACATACACTGACACCCAGTAACAAAGACAAACACTGACACCCAGTAACACAGACACACACTTACACCAAGTAACACAGACACACACTTACACCAAGTAACAAAGACATACACTTACACCAAGTAACACAGACAAACACTGACACCAAGTAACAAAGACATACAATTACACTAAGTAACAAAGACACACACTTACACCAAGTAACACAGACATACACTGACACCAAGTAACAAAGACATACACTGATACCCAGTAACACCGACACACACTTACACCAACTAACACAGACATACACTGACACCAAGTAACAAAGACATACACTGATACCCAGGAACACAGACACACACTTACACCAAGTAACACAGACACACACTTACACCAAGTAACAAAGACATACACTTACCCCAAGTAACACAGACATACACTGACACCAAGTAACAAAGACCTACAATTACACCAAGTAACAAAGACACACACTTGCACCAAGTAACAAAGACAGACACTGATACCCAGTAACACATACACACACTTACACCAAGTAACAAAGACATACACTGATACCCAGGAACACAGACACACACTTACACCAAGTAACACAGACACACACTTACACCAAGTAACAAAGACATACACTGACACCAAGTAACACAGACATACACTGACCACCAAGTAACCAAGACATACAATTACACCAAGTAACAAAGACACACACTTACACCACGTAACACAGATATACACTGACACCAAGTAACAAAGACATGCAATGACACCAAGTAACACAGACACACACTTACACCAAGTAACACAGACATACACTGACACCAGGTAACAAAGACATACACTGTTACCCAGTAACACAGACACACACTTACACCAACTAACACAGACAGACACTGACACCAAGTAACAAAGACATACACTTACACCAAGTAACACAGACATACACTGATACCCAGTAACACAGACACACACTTACACCAAGTAACAAAGACAGACACTGATACCCAGTAACACAGACACACACTTACATCAAGTAACAAAGACATACGCTGACACCCAGTAACACAGACACACAGTTACACCAAATAACAAATACATACACTGACACCCAGTAACAAAGACAAACACTGACACTCAGTCACACAGACACACACTTACACCAAGTAACACAGACACACACTTACACCAAGTAACAAAGACATACACTTACACCAAGTAACACAGACAAACACTGACACCAAGTAACAAAGACATACAATTACACCAAGTAACAAAGACACACACTGACACCCAGTAACACAGACATACACTGACACCAAGTAACAAAGACATACACTGATACCCAGTAACACCGACACACACTTACACCAACTAACACAGACATACACTGACACCAAGTAACAAAGACATACACTGATACCAAGGAACACAGACACACACTTACACCAAGTAACACAGACACACACGTACACCAAGTAACAAAGACATACATTGACACCAAGTAACAAAGACATACAATTACACCAAGTAACAAAGACACACACTTGCACCAAGTAACAAAGACAGACACTGACACCCAGTAACACAAACAAACACACACTGACACCCAGTAACACAGAGAAACACTAATAAACAGTAACACAGACATACACTGACACCAAGTCACAAAGAGACACACTGAAACCCAGTAACAAAGACATACACTGACACCAAGTCACAAAGACATACACTGATACCCAGGAACACAGACACACACTGACACCCAGTAACAAAGACATGCACTGATACCAAGTCACAAAGACATACACAGATACCCAGTGACACAGACACACACTGACACCCAGTAACAAAGACATACACTGATACCAAGTCACAAAGACAGACACTGATACCCAGTAACACAGACACACGCTGACACCCAGTAACAAAGACATACAATGATACCAAGTCACAAAGACATACACTGATACCCAGCAACACAGACACACACTGACACCAAGTAACAAAGACATACACTGACACCAAGTAACAAAGACATACACTTACACCAAGTAACAAAGACACACACTTACACCAAGTAACACAGACATACACTGACACCAAGTAACTAAGACATACACTGACACCAAGTAACAAAGACATACACTTACACCAAGTAACAAAGACAGACAATTACACCACGTAACAAAGACATACACTTACACCAAGTATTTTGACATACACTGACACCAAGTAACAAAGACATACACTGATACCCAGTAACACAGACACACACTTACACCAAGTATCAAAGACATACACTGACACCAAGTCACAAAGACACACACTGACACCAAGTAACACAGACATACACTGATACCAAGTCACAAAGACATACACTGATACCCAGTAACACAGACACACACTTACACCAAGTAACACAGACATACACTGTCACCAAGTAACAAAGACATACACTGATACCCAGCAACACAGACACATACATACACCAAGTAACAAAGACAAACACTGACACCAAGTAACGAAGACGGACACTGACACCCAGTAACAAAGACAGACAATGACAGCACGTCACAAAGACATACACTGACACCAAGTAACACAGACATACAGTGACACCAAGGAACAAAGACATACAATTACACCAAGTAACAAAGACACACACTTGCACCAAGTAACACAGACATACACTGACAATAAGTAACAAAGACATACACTGATACCCAGTAACACAGACACACAGCGGGCGGCACATTGGCAGCCTCACAGCTCCAGGGACCCGGGCTCGATTCTGGGTACTGCCTGTGCGGAGTTTGCAAGTTCTCACTGTGTCTGCGTGAGTTTCCTCCGGGTGCTCCGGTTTCCTCCCACATGCCAAAGACTTGCAGGTTGATAGGTTAATTGGCCATTATAAATTGACCCTTGTATAGGTAGGTGGCAGGGAAATAGATAGGGACAGGTGGGGATGTGAAAGGAATACGGGATTAGTGTAGGATCAGTATAAATGGGTGGTCGATGGTCGGCACAGACTCGGTTCGCCGAAGGGTCTGTTTCAGTGCTGTATCACTAAACTAAATACTGACACCCAGTAACACAAAAAAACACACACTGACACCCAGTAACATAGAGAAACACTGATACACAGTAACAAAGACATACACTGACACACAGACACACACTGTCACCAAGTAACAAAGACATACACTGACACCAAGTAACAAAGACACACACTGACACCGAGTCACAAAGACATACACTGATAACCGGTAACACAGACACACACTTACACCAAGTAACAACGACATAAACTGACACCAAGTAACAAAGACATACACTTCCACCAAGTAACAAAGACATACAATGACACCAAGTTACAAAGACATACACTGATACCCAGTAACACAGACACACACTGACAACAAGTAACAAAGACATACACTGACACCAAGTAACAAAGGCATACACTTACACCAACTAACAAAGACACACACTTACACCAAGTAACACAGACATACACTGACAGCAAGTAACAAAGACAGACAATTACACCAAGTTACAAAGACATACACCTACACCAAATATATTGACATACACTGACACCAAGTAAGAAAGACATACACTGACACCCAGTAACACAGACACACACTTACACCAAGTAACAAAGACATGCAATTGCAACAAGTCACAAAGACACACACTGACACCCAGTAACAAAGACATACATTGACTCCAAGTCACAAAGACATACACTGATACGCAGTAACACAGACACACACTTACACCAAGTAACACAGACATACACTGATACCCAGCAACACAGACACACACTTACACCAATTAACACAGACATACACTGACACCAAGTAACAAAGACATACACTGATACCCAGTAACATAGACACACACTTACACCAAGTAACAAAGACATACACTGGCACCAAGTCACAAAGACACACACTGAAAAACAGTAACAAAGTCATAAATTGACACCAAGTATTTTGACATCCACTGACACCAAGTTACAATGACATACACAGATACCCAGTAACACAGACACACACTTACACCAAGTAACAAAGACATACACTGACACCAAGTAACAACGACATGCACTGACACCAAGTCACAAAGACACACACTGACACCCAGTAACAAAGACATACACTGACACAAAGTCACAAAGACATACACTGATACCCAGTAACACAGACACACACTTACACCTAGTAACAAAGACATACACTGATACCCAGTAACACAGACAGACACTTACACCAAGTAACACAGACATACAATGACACCAAGTAACACAGACACACACTGACACCCAGTAACAAAGACATACACTGACACCAAGTAACAAAGACATACCTTGATAACAAGTCACAAAGACATACACTGATACCCAGTAACACGGACAAACACTGACACCAAGTAACAAAGCCATACACTGACACCAAGTAACAAAGATTGACAATTACACCAAGTAACAAAGACTTACACTTACACCAAGTATTTTGACATACACTGACACCAAGTAACAAAGACATACACTGATACCCAGTAACACAGACACACACTGAAACCCAGTAACACATACACACACTTGCACCAAGTAACAAAGACATACGCTGACACCAAGTAACAAAGACATACACTTACACCATGTAGCAAAGACATACACTGGCACCAATTCACAAAGACATACACTGATACCCAGTAACACAGACACACACTGAAACCCAGTAACACATACACACACTTGCACCAAGTAACAAAGTCATACGCTGACACCCAGTAACACAAACACGCACTTACACTATGGAACAAAGACATACACTGACACCAGGTAACAAAGACATACACTGACAGCCAGTAACACAGACACACACTGACACCCAGTAACACAGACACACACTTGCACCAAGTAACGAAGACATACACTGACACGAAGTAACAAAGACATACACTTACACCAAGTAACAAAGACATACACTGATACCCAGTAACACAGACACACAATTACACCAAGTAACACAGACATACACTGGCACCAAGTAACAAAGACAGACAATTACACCAAGTAAGAAAGACATACACTTACACCAAGTATTATAACATACACTGACACCAAGTAACAAAGATATACACTGATACCGAGTGCACAGACACACACTTACACCAAGTGACACAAATACTCACTTACACCAAGTAACAAAGACATACACTGACATCAAGTAACAAAGACATACAATTACACCAAGTAACAAAGACACACACTTACACCAAGTAACACAGACATACACTGACACCAAGTAACAACGACATACACTGTTACCCAGTAACACAGAAACACACTCACACCAAGTAACAAAGACATACAATGATACCAAGTAACACAGACACACACACACCAAGTAACAAAGACATACACAGACACCAAGTAACACAGACATACACTGACACCAAGAAACACAGACATACACTGACACCAAGTAACAAAGACATACAAATACAGCAAGTAACAAAGACACTCACATACACCAAGTAACACAGACATACGCTGTCACCATGTAGCAAAGACATGCACTGATACCCAGTAACACAGACACACACTTACACCAAGTAACAAAGACATACACTGATACCCAGGAACACAGACACGCACTTAAACCATGTAACGCAGACATACACTGACACCAAGTAACAAAGACATACATTGCCACCAAGTAACAAAGACATACACTTACACCAAGTAACACAGACACACATTAACACCCAGTAACAAAGACATACACTGACACCAAGTAACAAAGACATACATTGATACCAAGTCACAAAGTCATACACTGATACCCAGTAACACAGACACACACTGACACCAATGAACAAAGACTTACACTGACACCAAGTAACAATAGCATACAATTACACCAAGTAACAAAGACACGCACTTACACCAAGTAACACAGACATACAATGACACCAAGTATTTTGACATACACTGACAGCAAGTAACAAAGACATACACTGATACCGAGTGCACAGACACACACTTACACCAAGTGACACAAATACTCACTTACACCAAGTAACAAAGACATACACTGACACCAAGTAACAAAGACATACAATTACACCAAGTAACAAAGACACACACTTACACCAAGTAACACAGACATACACTGACACCAAGTAACAAAGACATACACTGTTACCCAGTAACACAGAAACACACTCATACCAACTAACAAAGACATACACTGATACCAAGTAACACAGACAAACACTTACACCAAGTAACACAGACAAACACTGATACCCAGTAACACAGACACACACCAACACCAAGTAACAAAGACATACACTGATACCCAGTAACACAGACACACACTTAAACCATGTAACGCAGACATACACTGACACCAAGTAACAAAGACATTCATTGCCACCAAGTACCAAAGACATACACTTACAGCAAGTAACACAGACACACACTAACACCCAGTAACAAAGACATACACTGACACCAAGTAACAAAGACATACATTGATACCAAGTCACAAAGTCATACACTGATACCCATTAACACAGACACACACTGACACCAATTAACAAAGACATACACTGACACCAAGTAACAAAGACATACACTGATACCGAGTGACACAGACACACACTTACACCAAGTAACACAAAAACTCACTTGCACCAAGTAACAAAGTCATACACTGACACCAAGTAACAAAGACATACAATTACAACAAGTAACAAAGAAATACACTTACACCAAGTAACACAGACATACACTGACACCAAGTAACAAAGACATACACTGTTACCCAGTAACACAGACACACACTCACACCAAGTAACAAAGACAGACACTGATACCAAGTAACACAGACAAACACTTACACTAAGTAACACAGACACACACTTACACCAAGTAACAAAGACATACACTGACGCCAAGTAACACAGACACACACTTACACCAAGTAACAAAGACATACGCTGACACCAAGTAACACAGACATACAATGACACCAAGTAACAAAGACATACAATTACAGCAAGTAACAAAGACACACACTTACACCAAGTAACACAGGCATACACTGTCACCATGTAGCAAAGACATGCACTGATTCCCAGTAACACAGACACACACTTACACCAAGAAACAAAGACATACACTGACACCAAGTAACAAAGACATACACTGACACCAAGTCACAAAGACAGACACTGACACCCAGTAACACAGACAAACACTGACACCAAGTGACGAAGACGGACACTGACACCCAGTAACAAAGACAGACAATGACAGCACGTCACAAAGACATACACTTGCACCAATTAACAAAGACACACACTTACACCAAGTAACACAGACATACACTGACAATAAGTAACAAAGACATACACTGATACCCAGTAACACAGACACACAGCGGGCGGCACATTGGCAGCCTCACAGCTCCAGGGACCCGGGCTCGATTCTGGGTACTGCCTGTGCGGAGTTTGCAAGTTCTCCCTGTGTCTGAGTGAGTTTCCTCCGGGTGCTTCGGTTTCCTCCCGCATGCCAAAGACTTGCAGGTTGATAGGTTAATTGGCCATTATAAATTGAACCTTGTTTAGGTAGGTGGTAGGGAAATAGATAGGGACAGGTGGGGATGTGAAAGGAATACGGGATTAGTGTAGGATTAGTATAAATGGGTGGTTGATGGTCGGCACAGACTCGGTTGGCCGAAGGGCCTGTTTCAGTGCTGTATCACTAAACTAAATACTGACACCCAGTAACACAAACAAACACAAACTGACACCCAGTAACATAGAGAAACACTGATACACAGTAACAAAGACATACACTGACACACAGACACACACTGTCACCAAGTAACAAAGACATACACTGACACCCAGTAACAAAGACACACACAGACACCGAGTCACAAAGACATACACTGATAACCGGTAACACAGACACACACTTACAGCAAGTAACAACGACATAAACTGACACCAAGTAACAAAGACATACACTTCCACCAAGTAACAAAGACATACAATGACACCAAGTTACAAAGACATGCACTGATACCCAGTAACACAGACACACACTGACAACAAGTAACAAAGACATACACTGACACCAAGTAACAAAGGCATACACTTACACCAACTAACAAAGACACACACTTACACCAAGTAACACAGACATACACTGACAGCAAGTAACAAAGACAGACAATTACACCAAGTTACAAAGACATACACCGACACCAAATATATTGACATACACTGACACCAAGTAAGAAAGACATACACTGACACCCAGTAACACAGACACACACTTACACCAAGTAACAAAGACATACAATGAGGCCAAGTCACAAAGACACACACTGACACCCAGTAACAAAGACATACATTGACACCAAGTCACAAAGACATACACTGACACCCAGTAATAAAGACACAAACTTACACCAAGTAACACAGACATACACTGATACCCAGTAACACAGACACACACTTACACCAAGTTACACAGACATACACTGACACCAAGTAACAAAGACATGCACTGATACCCAGTAACACAGACACACACTTACACCAAGTAACAAAGACATACACTGGCACCAAGTCACAAAGACACACACTGACAAACAGTAACAAAGTCATACACTGACACCAAGTATTTTGACATCCACTGACACCAAGTTACAATGACATACACTGATACCCAGTAACACAGACACACACTTTCACCAAGTAACAAAGACATACACTGACACCAAGTAACAACGACATGCACTGACACCAAGTCACAAAGACACACACTGACACCCAGTAACAAAGACATACACTGACACAAAGTCACAAAGACATACACTGATACCCAGTAACACAGAAACACACTTACACTAAGTAACACAGACAGACACTGATACCCAATAACACAGACACACACTTACACCAAGTAACAAAGACATACACTGACACCAAGTAACAAAGACATAAACTGACACCCAGTAACACAGTCACACACGGACACCAAGTAACAAAGACACACACTTTCACCAAGTAACACAGACACACACTGACACCCAGTAACACAGACACACACTTACACCAAGTAACAAAGACATACACTGACACCAAGTAACAAATAAATACACTGATACCCATTAACATAGACACACACTTACACCATGTAACACAGACATACGCTTACACCAAGTAACAAAGACACACACTTACACCAAGGAACAAAGACATACAATTACACCAAGTAACAAAGACACACACTTACACCAAGTAACACAGACATACACTGACAATAAGTAACAAAGACATACACTGATACCCAGTAACACAGACACACACCGGGCGGCACATTGGCAGCCTCACAGCTCCAGGGACCCGGGCTCGATTCTGGGTACTGCCTGTGCGGAGTTTGCAAGTTCTCCCTGTGTCTGCGTGAGTTTCCTCCGGGTGCTCCGGTTTCCACCCACATGCCAAAGACTTGCAGGTTGATAGGTTAATTGGCCATTATAAATTGACCCTTGTATAGGTAGGTGGTAGGGAAATAGATAGGGACAGGTGGGGATGTGTAAGGAATACGGGATTAGTGTAGGATCAGTACAAATGGGTGGTTGATGGTCGGCACTGACTCGGTTCGCCGAAGGGCCTGTTTCAGTGCTGTATCACAAAATAAATACTGACATCCAGTAACACAAACAAACACACACTGACACCCTGTAACATAGAGAAACACTGATACACAGTAACAAAGACATACACTGACACACAGACACACACTGTCACCAAGTAACAAAGACATACAGTGACACCAAGTAACAAAGACACACACTGACACCGAGTCACAAAGACATACACTGATAACCGGTAACAAAGACACAAACTTACACCAAGTAACAACGACATAAACTGACACCAAGTAACACAGACATACACTGACACCAAGGAACAAAGACAGACAATTACACCAAGTAACAAAGACACACACTTACACCAAGTAACACAGACATACACTGACAATAAGTAACAAAGACATGCACTGATACCCAATAACACAGACACACAGCGGGCGGCACATTGGCAGCCTCACAGCTCCAGGGACCAGGGCTCGATTCTGGGTACTGCCTGTGCGGAGTTTGCAAGTTCTCCCTGTGTCTCCGTGAGTTTCCTCCGGGTGCTCCGGTTTCCTCCCACATGCCAAAGACTTGCAGGTTGATAGGTTAATTGGCCATATAAATTGACCCTAGTATAGGTAGGTGGTAGGGAAATAGATAGGGACAGGTGGGGATGTGAAAGGAATACGGGATTAGTGTAGGATTAGTATAAATGGTTGGTTGATGGTCGGCACAGACTCGGTTGGCCGAAGGGCCTGTTTCAGTGCTGTATCACTAAACTAAATACTGAAACCAGTAGCACAAACAAACACACACTGACACCCAGTAACATAGAGAAACACTGATACACAGTAACAAAGACATACACTGACACACAGACACACACTGTCACCAAGTAACAAAGACATACACTGACACCCAGTAACAAAGACACACACTGACACCGAGTCACAAAGACATACACTGATAACCGGGAACACAGACACACACTTACACCAAGTAACAACGACATAAACTGACACCAAGTAACAAAGACATACACTTACACCAAGAAACAAAGACATACACTGACACCAAGTAACAAAGACATACACTGATACCCAGTAACACAGACACACACTGATACCAAGTAACAAAGACATACACTGACACCAAGTAACAAAGGCATACACTTACACCAAGTAACAAAGACACACACTTACACGAAGTAACACAGACATACACTGACACTAAGTAACAAAGGCAGACAATTACATCAAGTTACAAAGACATACACCTACACCAAATATTTTGATATACACTGACACCAAGTAAGAAAGACATACACTGACACCCAGTAACACAGACATACACTGACACCCAGTAACAAAGACACACACTGTCACCGAGTCACAAAGACATACACTGATAACCGGTAACACAGACACACACTTACACCAAGTAACAACGACATAAACTGACACCAAGTAACAAAGACATACACTTACACCAAGTAACAAAGACATACACTGACACCAAGTAACAAAGACATACAATGATACCCAGTAACACAGACACACACTGATACCAAGTAACAAAGACATACACTGACACCAAGTAACAAAGGCATACACTTACACCAAGTAACAAAGACACACAATTACACCAAGTAACACAGACATGCACTGACACCAAGTAACAAAGACAGACAATTACATCAAGTTACAAAGACATACACCTACACCAAATATTTTGATATACACTGACACCAAGTAAGAAAGACATACACTGACACCCAGTAACACAGGCACACACTTACACCAAGTAACAAAGACATACACTGACACCAAGTCACAAAGACGCACACTGACACACAGTAACAAAGACATACATTGACGCCAAGTCACAAAGACATACACTGATACCCAGTAACACAGACACACACTTACACCAATTAACACAGACATACACTGATACCCAGTAATACAGACACACACTTACACCAGGTAACACAGACATACACAGACACCAAGTAACAAAGACATACACTGATATCCAGTAACACAGACACACACTTACACCAAGTAACAAAGACATACACAGATACCAAGTCACAAAGACACACACTGACAAACAGTCGCAAAGTCATACACTGACACCAAGTATTTTGACATCCACTGACACCAAGTTACAATGACATGCACTGATACCCAGTAAGACAGACACACACTTACACCAAGTAACAAAGACATACACTGACACCAAGTAACAAAGACATACACTGACACCAAGTAACAAAGACATACACTTACACCAAGTAACAAAGACATACACTGACACCAAGTAACAAGGAAATACACTGATACCCAGGAACACAGACACACACCGACACCATGTAACACAGACATACGCTTACACCAAGTAACAAAGACACACACTTACACCAAGTAACACAGACACACACTTACACCAAGTAACAAAGACAGACACTGATACCCAGTAACACAGACACACACTTGCACCAAGTAAAAAAGACATGCACTGACACCAGTAACAAAGACATAATCTGACACCCAGTAACACAGAAACACACGGACACCAAGTAACAAAGACACACACTTGCACCAAGTAACACAAATACACACTGACACCCAGTAACACAACACACACTTACACCAAGTAACAAAAACATACACTTACACCAAGAAACAAAGACAGACACTGATACCCAGTAACACAGACACACACTGACACCAAGTAACAAAGACATACACTGACACCAAGTAACTAAGACATAAACTGACACCCAGTAACACAGGCACACACGGACATCAAGTAACAAAGACACACACTTACACCCAGTAACACAGACACACACTTACACCAAGTAACAAAGACATACACTGACACCAAGTAACAAAGACATACAGTTACACCAAGTAACAAAGACATACACTGATACCCAGTAACACAGGAACACACTGGGGATGGCGGTGGGGCACATTGGCGCAGTGGTTTGCACCGCAGCCTCACAGCTCCAGGGACCCGTGTTCGATTCTGGGCACTGCCTGTGCGGAGTTTGCAAGTTCTCCCTGTGTCTGCGTGAGTTTCCTCCGGGTGCTCCGGTTTCATCCCACATGCCAAAGACTTGCAGGTTGATAGGTTAATTGGCCATTATAAATTGCACCTAGTATCGGTAGGTGGTAGGAAAATATATAGGGACCGGTGGGGATGTGATCGAAATACGGGATTAGTGTAGGATTAGTATAAATGTGTGGTTGATCGTCGGCACAGACTCGGTGGTCCGAAGGGCCTGTTTAAGTGCTGTATCTCTAAACTAAACCTAATACTGACACCAAGTGTCACAGACACACACTGACACCCAGTAACACAAACAAACATACACTGACACCAAGTAACAAAGACATACACTGACACCCAGGAACACAGACACACACTTACACCAAGTAACACAGACATACACAGACACCACGTCACAAAGACATACACTGATACCCAGTAACACAGACACACACTGACACCCAGTAACACAAACAAACACACACTGACACCCAGTAACACAGACACACACTGACACCCAGTAAAAAAGACATACACTGACACCAGGTCACAAAGACATACACTGATACCAAGTCTCAAAGACATTCACTGATGACCAGTAACAAAGACACACACTTACACCAAGTAACACAGACATACGCTGACACTAAGTAACAAAGACAGACAATTACACCAAGTAACAAAGACATACACTTACAAAAAAGTATTTTGACATACACTTGACACCCAGTAACAAAGACATGCACTGATACCCAGTAACGCAGACACACACACTTACACCCAGTAAAAAAGACATACACTGACACCAAGTCACAAAGACATACACTGATACCAAGTCACAAAGACATACACTGATGCCCAATAACACAGACACACACTGACACCAAGTAACAAAGACATACACTGACACCAAGTAACAAAGACATAGACTTACACCAAGTAACAAAGACACACACTTACACCAAGTAACACAGACATACACTGACACCAAGTAACAAAGACAGACAATTACACCAAGCAACAAAGACATACACTGACACCAAGTAACAAAGACATACACTTACACCAAGTAACTAAAACACACAATTGCACCAAGTAACAAAGACAGACAATTACACCAAGTAACAAAGACATACACTTACACCAAGTATTTTGACATACATTGACACCAAGTAACACGGACACACACTGACACCCAGTAACACAAACAAACACACACTGACACCCAGTAACACAGAGAAACACTGATACACAGTAACAAAGACATGCACTGAAACCAAGTAACACAGACACACACTGATACCCAGTAAAAAAGACATACACTGACACCAAGTCACAAAGACATACACTGATACCAAGTCACAAAGACATGCACTGATGCCCAGTAACAAAGACACACACATACACCAAGTAACACAGACATACACTGAAAACAAGTAACAAAGACAGACAATTACACCAAGTAAAAAAGACATACACTTACACCAAGTACTTTGACATACACTGACACCAAGTAACAAAGACATACAATGATACCCAAAAACGCAGACACACACTTACACCCAGTAAAAAAGACATACACTGACACCAAGTCACAAAGACATACACTGATACCAAGTCACAAAGACATACAATGATGCCCAGTAACACAGACACACACTGAGAACAAGTAACAAAGACACACACTGACACCAAGTAACAAAGACATAAACTTACACCAAGTAACAAAGACACACACTTACACCAAGTAACACAGACAGACACTGACACCAAGTAACAAAGACAGACAATTACACCTAGTAACAAAGACATACACTTACACCAAGTATTTTGACATACACTGACACCAAGTAACAAAGACATACAATGATGCACGGTAACACAGACACACACTTACACCAAGTAACACAGACATACAATGACACCAAGTAACACATCCACACACACACTTACACCAAGTAAAAAAGACAGACACTGATACCCAGTAACACAGACACACACTTACACCAAGTAACAAAGACATATACTGACACCCAGTAACAAAGACATACACTGACACCCAGTAACACAGACACACACTGACACCCAGTAAAAAAGACATACACTGACACCAGGTCACAAAGACATACACTGATACCAAGTCACAAAGACATTCACTGATGACCAGTAACAAAGACACACACTTACACCAAGTAACACAGACATACGCTGACACTTAGTAACAAAGACAGACAATTACACCAAGTAACAAAGACATACACTTACACCAAGTATTTTGACATACACTTGACACCCAGTAACAAAGACATGCACTGATACCCAGTAACGCAGACACACACACTTACACCCAGTAAAAAAGACATACACTGACACCAAGTCACAAAGACATACACTGATACCAAGTCACAAAGACATACACTGATGCCCAATAACACAGACACACACTGACACCAAGTAACAAAGACATACACAGACACCAAGTAACAAAGACATAGACTTACACCAAGTAACAAAGACACACACTTACACCAAGTAACACAGACATACACTGACACCAAGTAACAAAGACAGACAATTACACCAAGCAACAAAGACATACACTGACACCAAGTAACAAAGACATACATTTACACCAAGTAACTAAAACACACAATTGCACCAAGTAACAAAGACAGACAATTACACCAAGTAACAAAGACATACACTTACACCAAGTATTTTGACATACATTGACACCAAGTAACACGGACACACACTGACACCCAGTAACACAAACAAACACACACTGACACCCAGTAACACAGAGAAACACTGTTACACAGTAACAAAGACATACACTTACACCAAGTATTTTGACATACACTGACACCAAGTAACAAAGACATACACTGATATCCAGTAACGCAGACACACACTTACACCCAGTAACAAAGACATACACTGATACCAAGTCACAAAGACATACACTGATACCCAGTAACAAAGACATACACTGACACCAAGTAACAAAGACATACACTGATACCCAGTATCACAGACACACACTTACACCAGGTAACAAAGACATACACTGACACCAGGTCACAAAGACACACACTGACACCCAGTAACAAAGACATACACTGATACCAAGTCACAAAGACATACACTGATACCCAGGAACACAGACACACACTGACACCCAGTAACAAAGACATACACTGATACCAAGTCACAAAGACATACACTGATACCCAGTAACACAGACACGCACTGACACCCAGTAACAAAGACATACACTGATACCAAGTCACAAAGACATACACTGATACCCAGTAACACAGACACACACTGACACCCAGTAACAAAGACATACACTGACACCAAGTAACAAAGACATACACTGACACCAAGTAACAAAGACATACACTTACACCAAGTAACAAAGACACACACTTACACCAAGGAACACAGACATACACTGACACCAAGTAACAATGGCATAAACTTACACCAAGTAACAAAGACAGACAATTACACCTAGTAACAAAGACATACACATTCACCAAGTATTTTGACATACACTGACACCAAGTAACAAATACATACACTGATACCCAGTAACACAGACACACACTTACACCAAGTAACAAAGACATACAGTGACACCAATTCACAAAGACACACACTGACACCCAGTAACAAAGACATACACTGACACCAAGTAACAAAGACATGCATTGATACCCAGTAGCACAGACACAAACTTACACCAAGTAACAAAGACATACACTGACACCAAGTCACAAAGACACACTCTGACACCCAGTAACAAAGACATACACTGACACCAATCACAAAGACATACAATGATACCCAGTAACAAAGACATACACTGATACCCAGTAACACAGACACACACTTACACCAAGTAACAAAGACACACACTGATACCCAGTAACACAGACACACACTTGCACCTAGTAACAAAGACATACACTGACAGCCAGTAAGACAAACAAATACACTGACACCCAGTAACACAGACACACATTGACACCAAGTAACAAAGACATACACTGACACCCAGTAACACAGATACACACTGGGCGGCACAGTGGCGCAGTGGTTAGCACTGCAGCCTCACAGCTCCAGGGACGCGGGTTCGATTCTGGGTACTGCTTGAGCGGAGTTTGCAAGTTCTCCCTGTGTCTGCGTGGGTTTCCTCCGGGTGCTCCGGTTTCCTCCCACATGCCAAAGACTTGCAGGTTGGTAGGTTAATTGGCCATTATAAATTGCCCCTTGTATAGGTAGGTGGTAGGGAAATATATAGGGACCGGTGGGGATGTTATTGGAATATGGGATACGTGTACGATTAGTATAAATGGTTGGTTGATGGTCGGCACAGACTCGGTGGGCCGTAGGGCCTGTTTCAGTGCTGTATCTCTAAACTAAACTAAATACTGACACCAAGTAACACAGACATACACTGACACCAAGTAACAAAGACAGACAATTACACCAAGTAACAAAGACATACACTTACACCAACTATTTTGACATACACTCGCACCAAGTAACAAAGACATACACTGACACCCAGTAACTAAGACATGCAATGACATCAAGTCACAAACACATACACTGACACCAAGTAACAAAGACATACATTGATACCCAGTAACACAGACACCCACTGTCACCCAGTTAGAAACACACAATGACCCCCAGTAACAAAGACACACACTGACACCAAGTAACAAAGACATACACTTACACCAAGTAACAAAGACACACACTGACACCAAGGAACACAGACATACACTTACACCAAGTAACAAAGACACACACTTACACCAAGGAACACAGACATACACTGACACCAAGGAATAAAGACATACACTGATACCCAAGAACACAGAGACAGACTTACACCAAGTAACAAAGACAGACACAGATACTCTGTAACACAGACACACACTTACACCAAGTAACAAAGAATACACTGACACCCAGTAACAAAGACATACACTGACACCCAGTAACACAGACACACACGGACACCAAGTAACAAAGACATACACTGATACCCAGTAACACAGACACGCGCTTACAACAAGTAACACAGACACACACTAACACCAAGTAACAAAGACATATACTGATACCCAAAAACACAGACACACACTGGGCACTGCAGCCTCACAGCTCCAGGGACCCGGGTTCGATTCTGGGTACTGCCTGAAAGGAGTTTGCAAGTTCTCCCTGTGTCTGCGTGAGTTGCCTCCGGGTGCTCCGGTAACCTCCCACATGCCAAAGACGTGCAGCTTGACAGGTTAATTGGCCATCATAAATTGCCCCTTGTATAGATAGCTGGTAGGGAAATATATAGGGACAGGTGGGGATGTGATAGAAATACGGGATTAGTGTAGGATTAGCATAACTGGGTGTTTGATGGTCGGCACAAACTCGGTGGGCTGAAGGGCCTGTTTAAGTGCTGTATCTCCAAACTAAACTAAATACTGACACCTAGTGTCACAGACACACACTGACACCCAGTAAGACAAACAAACACACACTGACACCCAGTAACACAGCCACACACTCACACCAAGTAACAAAGACATGCACTGAGACACAGTAACACAGACATAAACTGACACCAATTAACAAAGGCATACACTTACACCAAGTAACAAAGAAACACATACACCAAGTAACACAGACATACACTGACACCAAGTAACAAAGACAGACAATTACACCAACTAACAAAGACATACACTTACACCAAGTATTTTGACATACACTGACACCAAGTAACAAAGACATACACTGATACCCAGTAACAAAGACACACACCTAAACCCAGTAACACAGACACACACTTACACCAAGTAACGAAGACATAGACTGACACCAAGTAACAAAGACATACACTTACACCAAGTAACAAAGACATAGACTGACACCAAGTAACAAAGACATACACTTACACCAAGTAACAAAGACATACACTGATACCCAGTAACACAGACACGCAATTACACCATGTAACAAAGACATACACTGACACCAGGTAACAAAGACATACACTGACACCCAGTAACACAGACACACACTTACACCAAGTAACGAAGACATAGACTGACACCAAGTAACAAAGACATACACTTACACCAAGTAACAAAGACATAGACTGACACCAAGTAACAAAGACATACACTTACACCAAGTAACAAAGACATACACTGATACCCAGTAACACAGACACGCAATTACACCATGTAACAAAGACATACACTGACACCAGGTAACAAAGACATACACTGACACCCAGTAACACAGACACACACGGACACCAAGTATCAAAGACACACACTGACACCCAGTAACACAGACACACACTTACACCAAGTAACGAAGACATAGACTGACACCAAGTAACAAAGACATACACTTACACCAAGTGACAAAGACATACACTGATACCCAGTAACAGAGACACACACTTACACCAAATAACAAAGTCATACATTGATACCCAAAAACACAGACATACACTGACAGCAGGTAACAAAGACATACATTGACACCAAGTAACAAAGACATACAGATACACCAAGTAACAAAGACATACACTGACACCAAGTAACAAAGAAATACAGTGATACCCAGTAACACAGACTCACACTTACACCAAGTAACAAAGACATACACTGATACCAGTAACACAGACAAACACTTACACCATATAACACAGACATACGCTTACACCAAGTAACAAAGACACACACTTACACCAAGTAACACAGACACACACTTACACCAAGTAACAAAGACAGACACTGATACCCAGTAACACAGACAAACACTTCCACCAAGTAACAAAGACATAAACTGACACCAAGTAACAAAGACATAAACTGACACCCAGTAACACAGACACACACTTACACCATGTAACACAGACATACGCTTACACCAAGTAACAAAGACACACACTTACACCAAGTAACACAGACATACGCTTACACCAAGTAACAAAGACACACACATACACCAAGTAACCAAGACAAACACTTACACCAAGTAACACAGACAAACACTGACACCCAGTAACACAGACACACACTTACACCAAGTAACAAAGACATACATCGACACCAAGTAACAACGACATACACTTGCACCAAGTAACAAAGACATACACTGACAACAAGTAACCAAGACATTCACTGATACCCAGTAACACAGCCACACACTCACACCAAGTAACAAAGACATACACTGAGACACAGTAACACAGACACACACTTACACCAAGTAACACAGACATGCACTGACACCAAGTAACAAAGACATACACTGATACCCAGTAACACAGACACACACTTACACCAAGAAACAAAGACAGACACTGATACCCAGTAACACAGACACACACTTACACCAAGTAACAAAGACATACACTGACACCAAGTAACAAAGACATAAACTGACACCCAGTAACACAGACACACACGGACATCAAGTAACAAAGACACACACTTACACCAAGTAACACAGACACACACCGACAGCCAGTGACACAGACACACACTGACACCAAGTAACAAAGACATACACTGACACCAAGTAACAAAGACACACACTTACACCAAGTAACAAAGACATACACTGACACCAAGTAACAAAGACATACACTGATACCCAGTAACAAAGACACACACTTACACCAAGTAACAAAGACATACACTGATACCCAGTAACACAGACACACACTTACACCAAGGAACACAGACATACACTGACACCAAGTAACAAAGACATACACTGATACCCAGTAACACAGGCACACACTGGGGGGGAGGGGGGCGGTGGGGCACATTGGCGCTGTTGTTTGCACCGCAGCCTCACAGCTCCAGGGACCCGGGTTGGATTCTGGCACTGCCTGTGCGTAGTTTGCAAGTTCTCCCTGTGTCTGCGTGAGTTTCCTCCGGATGCTCCGGTTTCCTCCCACATGCCAAAGACTTGCAGGTTGATAGGTTAATTGGCCGTTATAAATTGCCCCTAGTATAGGTAGGTGGGAGGGAAATATATAGGGACAGCTGGGGATGTGATAGAAATACGGGATTAGTGTAGGATTAGTATAAATGGGTGGTTGATGGTCGGCACAGACTCGGTGGGCCGAAGGGCCTGTTTAAGTGCTGTATCTCCAAACTAAACTACATACTGACACCTAGTGTCACAGACACACACTGACAGCCAGTAACACAAACAAACACACACTGATACCCACTAACACAGAGAACCACTGATACACAGTAACAAAGACATACACTGACACCAAGTAACACAGACACACACTTACACCAAGTAACAAAGACATACACTTACACCAAGTAACACAAACATGCACTTACACCATGTAGCAAAGACATACATAGATACCCAGTAACACAGACACGCACTTACACCATGTAACAAAGACATACACTGACACCAGGTAACAAAGACATACACTGACACCCAGTAACACAGACATACACTGACACCAAGTAACAAAGACATAAACTTACACCAACTAACAAAGACAGACAATTACACCTAGTAACAAAGACATACACTTACACCAAGTATTTTGACATACACTGACACCAAGTAACAAATACATACACTGATACCCAGTAACACAGACACACACTTACACCAAGTAACAACGACATACACTGACACCAAGTCACAAAGACACACACTGACACCCAGTAACAAAGACATACACTGACACCAAGTAACAAAGACATACACTGATACCCAGTAGCACAGACACAAACTTACACCAAGTAACAAAGACATACACTGACACCAAGTCACAAAGACACACACTGACACCCAGTAACAAAGACATACACTGACACCAATCACAAAGACATACACTGATACCCAGTAACACAGACACACACTTACACCAAGTAACAAAGACACACACTGATACCCAGTAACACAGACACACACTTGCACCTAGTAACAAAGACATACACTGACAGCCAGTAAGACAAACAAACACACTGACACCCAGTAACACAGACACACACTGACACCAAGTAACAAAGACATACACTGACACCCAGTAACACAGATACACACTGGGCGGCACAGTGGCGCAGTGGTTAGCACTGCAGCCTCACAGCTCCAGGGACCCGGGTTCGATTCTGGCTACTGCTTGTGCGGAGTTTGCAAGTTCTCCCTGTGTCTGCGTGGGTTTCCTCCGGGTGCTCCGGTTTCCTCCCACATGCCAAAGACTTGCAGGTTGGTCGGTTAATTGGCCATTATAAATTGCCCCTAGTATAGGTAGGTGGTAGGGAAATATATAAGGACCGGTGGGGATGTTATTGGAATATGGGATACGTGTACGAATAGTATAAATGGTTGGTTGATTGTCGGCACAGACTCGGTGGGCCGAAGGGCCTGTTTCAGTGCTGTGTCTCAAAACTAAACTAAATACTGACACCTAGTGTCACAGACGCACACTGACAACCAGTAACACGCACTGATGCACAGAAACACAGACATACACTGACACCAAGTAACACAGACATACACTGACACCAAGTAACAACGACAGACAATTACACCAAGTAACAAAGACATACACTTTCAACAACTATTTTGACATACACTCGCACCAAGTAACAAAGTCATACACTGACACCCAGTAACTAAGACATGCAATGACACCAAGTCACAAACACATACACTGACACCAAGTAACAAAGACATACATTGATACCCAGTAACACAGACACCCACTGACACCCAGTTAGAAACACACAATGACCCCCAGTAACACAGACACACACTGACACCAAGTAACAAAGACATACACTGACACCAAGTAACACAGACACACACTGACACCCAGTAACAAACACAGACACTGACACCAAGTAACAAAGACAGACATTGATACCAAGTCACAAAGACATACACTGAATCCCAGTAACACAGACACACACTGACACCAGGTAACAAAGACATACACTGACACCAATTAACAAAGGCATACACTTACACCAAGTAACAAAGAAACAAACTTACACCAAGTAACACAGACATACACTGACACCAAGTAACAAAGACAAACAATTACACCAACTAACAAAGACATACACTTACACCAAGTATTTTCAAATACACTGACACCAAGTAACAAAGACATACACTGATACCCAGTAACAAAGACACACACCTAAACCCAGTTTCACAGACACACACTTACACCAAGTAACAAAGACATACACTGACACCAAGTAACAAAAACATACACTTACACCATGTAGCAAAGACAGACACTGACAACAAGTAACAAAGACATACATAGATACCCAGTAACACAGACACGCAATTACACCATGTAACAAAGACATGCACTGACACCAGGTAACAAAGACATACACTGACACCCAGTAACACAGACAACCACGGACACCAAGTAACAAAGACATAGACTGACACCACGTAACAAAGACATACACTTACACCAAGTAACAAAGACATACACTGATACCCAGTAACACAGATACACACTTACACCAAGTAACAAAGTCATACATTGATACCCAGTAACACAGACACACACTTACACCATGCAACACAGACATACACTGACACCAAGTAACAAAGACATACATTGACACCAAGTAACAAAGACATACACATACACCAAGTAACAAAGACATGCACTGACACCAAGTAACAAAGACATACACTGATACCCAGTAACACAGACAAACACTTACACCATGGAACAAAGACATACACTGACCCCCAGAAACTAAGACATGCAATGACACCAAGTCACAAACACATACACTGACACCAAGTAACAAAGAAATACATTGATACCCAGTAACACAGACACCCACTGACACCCAGTTAGAAACACACAATGACCCCCAGTAACACAGACACACACTGACACCAAGTAACACAGACACACACTGATACCCAGTAACACAGACACACACTGACACCAGGTAACAAAGACATACACTGACACCAATTAACAAAGGCATACACTTACACCAAGTAACAAAGAAACAGACTTACACCAAGTAACAAAGACATACACTTACACCAAGTAACAAAGAAACAGACTTACACCAAGTAACAAAGACATACACTGACACCAAGTAACAAAGACAGACAATTACACCAACTAACAAGGACATACACTTACACCAAGTATTTTGACATACACTGACACTAAGTAACAAAGAGATACACTGATACCCAGTAACAAAGACACACACCTAAACCCAGTAACACAGACACACACTTACACAAAGTAACAAAGACATACACTGACACCAAGTAACAAAAACATACACTTACACCATGTAGCAAAGACAGGCACTGACACCAAGTAACAAAGACATACATAGATACCCAGTAACACAGACACGCAATTACACCATGTAACAAAGACATACACTGACACCAAGTAACAAAGACATACACTGACACACAGTAACACAGACACACACGGACACCAAGTAACAAAGACACACACTGACACCCAGTAACACAGACACACACTTACACCAAGTAACGAAGACATAGACTGACACCAAGTAACAAAGACATACACTTACACCAAGTAACAAAGACACACACTGATACCCATTAACACAGACACACACTGACACCAAGTAACAAAGACATACACTGACACCAAGTAACACAGACACACACTGACACCCAGTAACAAACACAGACACTGACACCAAGTAACAAAGACATACATTGATACCAAGTCACAAAGACATACACTGATACACAGGAACACAGACACACACTGACACCAGGTAACAAAGACATACACTGACACCAATTAACAAAGGCATACACTTACACCAAGTAACAAAGAAACACACTTACACCAAGTAACACAGACATACACTGACACCAAGTAACAAAGACAGACAATTACACCAACTAACAAAGACATACACTTACACCAAGTATTTTGACACACACTGACACCAAGTAACAAAGAGATACACTGTTACCCAGTAACAAAGACACACACCTAAACCCAGTAACACAGACACACACTTACACCAAGTAACAAAGACATACACTGACACCAAGTAACAAAAACAGACACTGACACCCAGTAACACAGACACACACGGACACCAAGTAACAAAGACACACACTGACACCCAGTAACACAGACACACACTTACACCAAGTAACGAAGACATAGACTGACACCAAGTAACAAAGACATACACTTACAACAAGTAACAAAGACATACACTGATTGCCAGTAACACAGACACACACTTACACCAAGTAACAAAGTCATACATTGATACCCAGTAACACAGACACACACTTGCACCATACAACACAGACATACACTGACACCAAGTAACAAAGAAATACATTGACACCAAGTAACAAAGACATCCACATACACCAAGTAACAATGACATACACTGACACCAAGTAACAAAGACATACACTGATACCCAGTAACACAGACAAACACTTACACCATGTAACACAGACATACGCTTACACCAAGTAACAAAGACACACACTTACACCAAATAACAAAGACAGACACTGATACCCAGTAACACAGACGCACACTTACACCAAGTAACAAAGACATACACTGACACCATGTAACAAAGACATAAACTGACACCCAGTAACACAGACACACACGGACACCATGTAACAAAGACAAACACTTACACCAAGTAACACAGACACACACTGACACCCAGTAACACAGACACACACTTACACCAAGTAACAAAGACATACACTGACAACAAGTAACTAAGACATTCACTGATACCTAGTAACACAGACACACACTCACACCAAGTAACAAAGACATACACTGAGACACAGTAACACAGACACACACTTACACCAAGTAACACAGACATTCACTGACACCAAGTAACAAAGACATACACTGATACCCAGTCACACAGACACACACTTACACCAAGAAACAAAGACAGACCCTGATACCCAGTAACACAGACACACACTTACACCAAGTAACAAAGACATATACAGACACCAAGTAACAAAGACATAAACTGACACCCAGTAACACAGACACACACGGACATCAAGTAACAAAGACACACACTTGCACCAAGTAACACAGACACACACTGACAGCCAGTAACACAGACACACACTTACACCAAGTAACAAAGACATACACTGACACCAAGTAACAAAGACATACACTTACACCAAGTAACAAAGACATACACTGACACCAAGTAACAAAGACATACACTGATACCCAGTAACACAGACACACACTTGCACTAAGTAACAAAGATATACACTGATACCCAGTAACACAGACACACACTTACACCAAGTAACACAGACATACACTGACACCAAGTAACAAAGACATACACTGATACTCAGTAACACAGGCACACACTGGGTGGGGGGGGGTGCGTTGGGGCACATTGGAGCAGTGGTTTGCACCGCAGCCTCACAGCTCCAGGGACCCGGGTTGGATTCTGGGCACTGCCTGTGCGGAGTTTGCAAGTTCTCCCTGTGTCTGCGTGAGTTTCCTCCGGGTGCTCCGGTTTCCTCCCACATGCCAAAGACTTGCAGGTTGGTAGGTTAATTGGCCATTATAAATTGCCATTAGTATAGGTAGGTGGTAGCGAAATATATAGGGACCGGTGGGGATGTTATTGGAATATGGGATACGTGTACGATTAGTATAAATGGTTGGTTGATGGTCGGCACAGGCTCGGTGGGCCGAGGGCCTGTGACAGTGCTGTATCTCTAAACTAAACTAAATACTGACACCTAGTGTCACAGACACACACTGACAGCCAGTAACACAAACAAACACACACTGTAACCCACAAACACAGAGAACCACTGCTCCACAGTAACAAAGACATACACTGACACCAAGTAACACAGACACGCACTGAAACCCAGTAACAAACACAGACACTGACACCAAGTAACAAAGACATACATTGATACCAAGTCACAAATACATACACTGATACCTAGTAACACAGACACACACTGACACCAGGTAACAAAGACATACACTGACACCAATTAACAAAGGCATACACTTACACCAAGTAACAAAGAAACACACTTACACCAAGTAACACAGACATACACTGACACCAGGTAACAAAGACAGACAATTACACCAACTAACAAAGACATACACTTACAACAAGTATTTTGACATACACTGACACCAAGTAACAAAGACATACACTTACACCATGTAGCAAAGACAGACACTGACACCAAGTAACAAAGACATACATAGATACCCAGTAACACAGACACGCAATTACACCATGTAACAAAGACATACACTGACACCAGGTAACAAAGACATACACTGACACCCAGTAACACAGACACACAAGGACACCAAGTAACAAAGACACACACTGACACGCAGTAACACAGACACACACTTACACCAAGTAACGAAGACATAGACTGACACCAAATAACAAAGACATACACTGACACCAAGTAACAAAGACATACACTGATACCCAGTAACACAGACACACACTTACACCAAGTAACAAAGTCGTACATTGATACCCAGTAACACAGACAAACACTTACACCATGCAACACAGACATACACTGACACCATGTAACACAGACATACATTGACACCAAGTAACAAAGCCATACAGATACACCAAGTAACACAGACACACACTTACACCAAGTAACAAAGACAGACACTGATACCCAGTAACACAGACACACACTTACACCAAGTAACAAAGACACACATTGACACCAAGTAACAAAGACATAAACTGACACCCAGTAACACCGACACACACGGACACCAAGTAACAAAGACAAACACTTACACCAAGTAACACAGACACACACTGACACCCAGTAACACAGACACACACTTACACCAAGTAACAAAGACATACATCGACACCAAGTAACAACGACATACACTTACACCAAGCAACAAAGACATACACTGACAACAAGTAACTAAGATATTCACTGATACCCAGTAACACAGGCACACACTCACACCAAGTAACAAAGACATACACTGAGACACAGTAACACAGACACACACTTACACCAAGTAACACAGACATGCACTGACACCAAGTAACAAAGACATACACTGATACCCAGTAACACAGACACACAATTACACCAAGAAACAAAGACAGACACTGATACCCAGTAACACAGACACACACTTACACCAAGTAACAAAGACATACACAGACTCCAAGTAACAAAGACATAAACTGACACCCAGTAACACAGACACACACGGACATCAATTAACAAAGACACACAATAACACCAAGTAACACAGACACACACTGACAGCCAGTAACACAGACACACACTTACACCAAGTAACAAAGACATACACTGACACCAAGTAACAAAGACAGACACTTACAACAAGTAACAAAGACACACACTGACACCAAGTAACACAGACATTAACTGACACCAGGTAACAAAGACAGACAATTACACCAAGGAACAAAGACATACACTTACACCAAGTATTTTGACATACACTGACACCAAGTAACAAAGACATACACTGATACCCAGTAACGCAGACACACACTTACACCCAGTAAAAAAGTCATACACTGACACCAAGTCACAAAGACATACACTGATACCAAGTCACAAAGACTTACACTGATGCCCAGTAACACAGACACACACTGACACCAAGTAACAAAGACATACACTGACACCAAGTAACAAAGACATACACTTAAACCATGTAACAAAGCCACACAAGGACACCAAGTAACACAGTCATACACTGACACCAAGTAACAAAGGCAGACAATTACCCCAAGTAACAAAGACATACACTTCCACCAAGTATTTTGACATACACTGACACCAAATAACAAAGACATACACTGATACCCAGTAACACAGGCACTCACTGGGGAGTGGGGTGGGGGGGTGCACATTGGCGCAGTGGTTAGCACCGCAGCCTCACAGCTCCAGGGACCCGGGTTCGATTCTGGGTATTGCCTGTGCGGAGTTTGCAAGTTCTCCCTGAGTCTGCGTGCGTTTCCTCCCGGTGCTCCGGTTTCCTCCCACATGCCAAAGACTTGCAGGTTGATAGGTTAATTGGCCATCATAAATTGCCCCTAGTATAGGTAGGTGGTAGGGAAATATATAGGGATAGGTGGGGATGTGATAGGAATACGGGATGAGTGTAGGATTACTATTAATGGGTTGTTGATGGGCGGCACAGACTCGGTGGGCCGATGGGCCTGTTTAAGTGCTGTATCTCTAATCTAAGCTAAATACTGACACCTAGTGTCACAGACACACACTGACACCCAGTCACACAAAGAAACACACACTGATACCCAGTGATACAGAGAAACACCGATGCACATTAACAAAGACATACACTGACACCAAGTAACACAGACACACACTGACACCCAGGAAAAAAGACATACACTGACACCAAGTCACAAAGACATACACTGATACCAAGTCACAAAGACATACACTGTTGCCCAGTAACACAGACACACACTGACACCAAGTAACAAAGACATACACTGACACCAAGTAACAAAAACATACACTGACACCAAGTCACAAAGACACACACTTACACCAGGTAACACAGACATACACTGACACCAAGTAACAAAGACATACACTGACACCAACTATTTTGACATACACTCGCACCAAGTAACAAAGACATACACTGACACCCAGTAACTAAGACATGCAATGACACCAAGTCACAAACACATACACTGACGCCAAGTAACAAAGACATACATTGATACCCAGTAACACAGACACCCACTGACACCCATTTAGAAACACACAATGACCCCCAGTAACACAGACACACACTGACACCAAGTAACAAAGACATACACTTACACCAAGTAACAAAGACACACACTTACACCAAGGAACACTGACATACACTTACACCAAGTAACAAAGACACACACTTACACCAAGGAACACAGACATACACTGACACCAAGCAATAAAGACATACACTGATACCCAAGAACACAGAGACAGACTTACACCAAGTAACAAAGACAGACACAGATACTCAGTAACACAGAAACACACTTACACCAAGTAACAAAGAATACACTGACACCCAGTAACAAAGACATACACTGACACCCAGTAACACAGACACACACGGACACCAAGTAACAAAGACATACACTGATACCCAGTCACACAGACACACGCTGACAACAAGTAACACAGACACACACTTACACCAAGTAACAAAGACATATACTGATATCCAAAAACATAGACACACACTGGGCACTGCAGCCTCACAGCTCCAGGGACCCGGGTTCGATTCTGGGTACTGCTTGTGCGGAGTTTGCAAGTTCTCCCTGTGTCTGCGTGGGTTTCCTCCGGGTACTCCGGTTTCCTCCCACATGCCAAAGACTTGCAGGTTGGTAGGTTAATTGGCCATTATAAATTGCCCCTAGTATAGGTAGGTGTTAGGGAAATATATAGGGATAGGTGGGGATGTGATAGGAATACGGGATTAGTGTAGGATTAGTATAAATGGGTGGTTGATGGTCCGCACAGACTCGGTGGGCCGAAGGGCCTGTTTCAGTGCTGTATCTCTAAACTAAGCTACATACTGACACCTAGTGTCACAGACACACACTGACACCCAGTAACACAAACAAACACACACTGACACCCAGTAACACAGAGAAACACTGACACACAGTAACAAAGACATACACTGACACCAAGTAACACAGACACACACGGACACCAAGTAACAAAGACACACACTGACACCCAGTAACACAGACACACACTTACACCAAGTAACGAAGACATAGACTGACACCAAGTAACAAAGACATACACTTACACCAATTAACAAAGACATACACTGATACCCAGTAACACAGACACACACTTACATCAAGTAACAAAGTCGTACATTGATACCCAGTAACCCAGACACACACTTACACCATGCAACACAGACATACACTGACACCATGTAACACAGACATAGATTGACACCAAGTAACAAAGAAATACAGATACACCATGTAACACAGACACACACTTACACCAAGTAACAAAGACAGACACTGATACCCAGTAACACAGACACACACTTACACCAAGTAACAAAGACATACACTGACACCAAGTAACAAAGACATACATCGACACCAAGTAACAACGACATACACTTACACCAAGTAACAAAGACATACACTGACAGCAAGTAACTAAGACATTCACTGATACCCAGTAACACAGGCACAGACTCACACCAAGTAACAAAGACATACACTGAGACACAGTAACACAGACACACACTTACACCAAGTAACACAGACATGCACTGACACCATGTAACAAAGACATACACTGATACCCAGTAACACAGACACAAACTTACACCAAGAAACAAAGACAGATACTGATACCCAGTAACACAGACACACACTTACACCAAGTAACAAAGACATACACTGACACCAAGTAACAAAGACATAAACTGACACCCAGTAACACAGACACACACGGACATCAAGTAACAAAGACACACACTTACACCAAGTAACACAGACACACACTGACAGCCAGTAAAACAGACACACACTTACACCAAGTAACAAAGACATACACTGACACCAAGTAACAAAGACAGACACTTACAACAAGTAACAAAGACACACACTTACACCAAGTAACACAGACATTAACTGACACCAAGTAACAAAGACAGACAATTACACCAAGGAACAAAGACATACACTTACACCAAGTATTTTGACATACACTGACACCAAGTAACAAAGACATACACTGATACCCAGTAACGCAGACACACACTTACACCCAGTAAAAAAGTCATACACTGACACCAAGTCACAAAGACATACACTGATACCAAGTCACAAAGACTTACACTGATGCCCAGTAACACAGACACACACTGACACCAAGTAACAAAGACATACACTGACACCAAGTAACAAAGACATACACTTAAACCAAGTAACAAAGACACACAAGGACACCAAGTAACACAGTCATACACTGACACCAAGTAACAAAGGCAGACAATTACCCCAAGTAACAAAGACATACACTTCCACCAAGTATTTTGACATACACTGACACCAAATAACAAAGACATACACTGATACCCTGTAACACAGGCACACACTGGGGAGTGGGGGGGGGTGGGGGTGTGCACATTGGCGCAGTGGTTAGCACCGCAGCCTCACAGCTCCAGGGACCCGGGTTCGATTCTGGGTATTGCCTGTGCGGAGTTTGCAAGTTCTCCCTGAGTCTGCGTGCGTTTCCTCCCGGTGCTCCGGTTTCATCCCACATGCCAAAGACTTGCAGGTTGATAGATTAATTGGCAATCATAAATTGCCCCTAGTATAGCGAGGTGGTAGGGAAATATATCGGGATAGGTGGGGATGTGATAGGAATACGGGATGAGTGTAGGATTACTATAAATGGGTTGTTGATGGGCGGCACAGACTCGGTGGGCCGATGGGCCTGTTTAAGTGCTGTATCTCTAATCTAAACTAAATACTGACACCTAGTGTCACAGACACACACTGACACCCAGTAACACAAAGAAACACACACTGATACCCAGTGATACAGAGAAACACCGATGCACATTAACAAAGACATACACTGACACCAAGTAACACAGACACACACTGACACCCAGTAAAAAAGACATACACTGACACCAAGTCACAAAGACACACACTGACACCAAGTCACAAAGACACACACTTACACCAGGTAAAACAGACAAACACTGACACCAAATAACAAAGACAGACAATTACACCAAGTAACAAAGACATACACATACACCAAGTATTTTGACATACACTGACACCAAGTAACAAAGACATGCACTGATACCAAGTATCACAGACACACTCTGACACCCAGTAAAGAATACATACACTGACACCAAGTCACAAAGACATACACTGATACCAAGTCACAAAGACATACACTGATGCCCAGTAACAAAGACACACACTTACACCAAGTAACACAGACATACACTGACACCAAGTAACAAAGACATACACTGATACCCAGTAAAGCAGACACACACTTACACCCAGTAAAAAAGACATACACTGACACCAAGTCACAAAGACATACACTGATACCAAGTCACAAAGACATACACTGATGCCCCGTAACACAGACACACTCTGACACCAAGTAACAAAGACATACACTGACTCCAAGTGACAAAGACATACACTTAGACCAAGTAACAAAGACACACACTTACACCAAGTAACACAGACATACACTGACACCAAGTAACAAAGACAGACAATTACACCAATAACAAAGACATACACTTTCAACAAGTATTTTGAAATACACTGACACCAAGTAACAAAGACATACACTGAGACCCAGTAACGCAGACACACACTTAAACCCAGTAAAAAACACATACACTGACACCAATTCACAAAGACAAACACTGATACCAAGTCACAAAGACATACACTGATGCCCAGTAACACAGACACACACTGACACCAAGTAACAAAGACACACACTTACACCAAGTAACACAGACATACACTGACAACAAGGAACAAAGACAGACAATTACACCAAGTAACAAAGACATGCACTGACACCAACTAACACAGACACACACTGACACCCAGTAAAAAAGACATACACTGACACCAAGTTACAAAGACATACACTGATACCAAGTCACAAAGACAGACACTGATGCCCAGTAACAAAGACACACACTTACACCAAGTAACACAGACATACACTGACACCAAGTAACAAAGACAGACAATTACACCAAGTAACAAAGACATACACTTACACCAAGTATTTTGACATCCACTGACACCAAGTAACAAAGACATACACTGATACCCAGAAACACAGGCACACACTGGGGGTTGCCGGGGGGGGGGGGCACTTTGGCGCAGTGGTTAGCACCGCAGCCTCACAGCTCCAGGGACCCGGGTTTGATTCTGGGTACTGCCTGTGCGGAGTTTGCCAGTTCTCCCTGTGTCTGCGTGGGTTTCCTCCAGGTGCTCCGGTATCCTCCCACATGCCTAAGACTTGCAGGTTGATAGGTTAATTGGCCATCATAAATTGCCCCTAGTATAAGTATGTGGTAGGGAAATATATAGGGATAGGTGGGGATGTTATAGGAATACGGGAGTAGTGTAGGATTAGTATAAATGGGTGGTTGATGGTCGGCACAGACTCGGTGGGCCGAAGGGCCTGTTTCAGTGCTGTATCTCTAAACTAAACTACATACTGACACCTAGTGTCACAGACACACACTGACACTCAGTAACACAAACAAACACACACTGACACCCAGTAACACCGAGAAACACTGATACACAGTAACAAAGACATGCACAGACACCAAGTAACACAGACAGACACTGACACACAGTAAAAAAAGACATACACTGATACCAAGTCACAAAGACAGACACTGATGCCCAGTAACAAAGACACACACTTACACCAAGTAACAGAGACATACACTGACACCAAGTAACAAAGACAGACATTTACACCAAGTAACAAAGACATACATTTACACCAAGTATTTTGACATACACTGACACCAAGTAACAAAGACATACGCTGATACCCAGTAACGCAGACACACACTTACACCCAGTAAAAAAGACTTACACTGAGACCAAGTCACAAAGACATACACTGATACCAAGTCACAAAGACATACACTGATGCCCAGTAACACAGACACACACTGACACCAAGTAACAAAGACAAACACTGCTACCAAGTCACAAAGACATACGATGATGCCCAGTAACAAAGACACACACTTACACCAAGTAACACAGACATACACTGACACCAAGTAACAAAGACAGACAATTACACCAATTAACAAAGACATACACTTACACCAAGTATTTTGACATCCACTGACACCAAGTAACAAAGACATACTGTGATACCCAGTAACGCAGACACACACTTACACCCAGAAAAAAGACATACACTGACACCAAGTCACAAAGACATGCACTGATACCAAGTCACAAAGACATCCACTGATGCCCAGTAACACAGACACACACTGACAACAAGTAACAAAGCTATACACTGACACCAAGTAACAAAGACATACACTTACATCAGGTAACAAAGACACACACTCACACCAAGTAACACAGACACACACTGACACCCAGTAAAAAAGACATACACTGACACCAAGTTACAAAGACATGCACTGATACCAAGTCACAAAGACAGACACTGATGCCCAGTAACAAAGACACACACTTACACCAAGTAACACAGACATACACTGACACCAAGTAACAAAGACAGACAATTACACCAAGTAACAAAGTCATACACTTACACCAAGTATTTTGACTTCCACTGACACCAAGTAACAAAGACATACACTGATACCCAGTAACACAGGCACACACTGGGGGTTGCCGGGGGGGCACTTTGGCGCAGTGGTTAGCACCGCAGCCTCACAGCTCCAGGGACCCGGGTTTGATTCTGGGTACTGCCTGTGCGGAGTTTGCAAGTTCTCCCTGTGTCTGCGTGGGTTTCCTCCAGGTGCTCCGGTATCCTCCCACATGCCTAAGACTTGCAGTTTGATAGTTTAATTGGCCATCATAAATTGCCCCTAGTATAGGTAAAGTGGTAGGAAAATATATAGGGATAGGTGGGGATGTGATCGGAATACGGGATTAGTGTAGGATTAGTATAAATGGGTGGTTGATGGTCGGCACAGACTCGGTGGGCCGAAGGGCCTGTTTCAGTGCTGTATCTCTAAACTAAACTACATACTGACACCTAGTGTCAAAGACACACACTGACACCCAGTAACACAAACAAACACACACTGACACCCAGTAACACAGATAGACACTGATGCCCAGTAACAAAGACACACACTTACACCAAGTAACACAGACATACACTGACACCAAGTAACAAAGACATGCACTGACAGCAAGTAACACAGACACACACTGACACCCAGTAAAAAAGACATACACTGACACCAAGTCACAAAGACATACACTAATACCAATTCACAAAGACAGGCACTGATGCCCAGTAACAAAGACACACACTTACACCAAGTAACACAGACATACACTGACACCAAGTAACAAAGACAGACAATTACACCAAGTAACAAAGACATACACTTACACCAAGTATTTTGACATACACTGACACCAAGTAACAAAGACATGCACTGACACCAAGTAACACAGACACACACTGACACCAAGTAAAAAAGACATACACTGACACCAAGTTACAAAGACATACACTGATGCCCAGTAACAAAGACACACACTAACACCAAGTAACACAGACATAGACTGACACCAAGTAACAAAGACAGACAATTACACCAAGTAACAAAGACATACACTTACAACAAGTATTTTGACATCCACTGACACCAAGTAACAAAGACATACTGTGATACCCAGTAACGCAGACACACACTTACACCCAGAAAAAAGACATACACTGACACCAAGTCACAAAGACATGCACTGATACCAAGTCACAAAGACATACACTGATGCCCAGTAACACAGACACACACTTACATCAGGTAACAAAGACACACACTCACACCAAGTAAAACAGACATACACTGACACGAAGTAACAAAGAGAGACAATTACACCAAGTAACAAAGACATACACTTACACCAAGTATTTTGACATCCACTGACACCAAGTAACAAAGACATACACTGATACCAGGTGACACAGACACACACGTACACCAAGTAACAAAGACACAGACTTACACCAAGTAACACAGACACACACTGACACCCAGTAACACAGACAAACACTTACACCAAGTAACACAGATTTGCACTGACACCAAGTAACAGAGACATACACTGATACCCAGTAACAAAGACACACACTTACACCAAGTAACACAGACACACACTGACACCCGGTAACACAAACAAATACACTGACACCAAGTAACACAGACATACACTGACACCAAGTAACAAAGACATACACTGATACCCAGGAAGACAGGCAAACACTGGTGGGGGGGGGGGGTGGGTGGCACATTGGCGCAGTGGTTAGCACCGCAGCCTCACAGCTCCAGGGAAACGGGTTCGATTCTGGGTACTGCCTGTGCGGAGTTTGCAAGTTCTCCCTGTGTCTGCGTGGGTTTCCTCCCGGTGCTCCGGTTTCCTCCCACATGCCAAAGACTTGCAGGTTGATAGGTTAATTGGCCATCATAAATTGCCCCTAGTATAGGTAGGTGGTAGGAAAATATATTGGGATAGGTGGGGATGTGATAGGAATACGGGATTAGTGTAGGATTAGTATAAATGGGTGGTTGATGGTCGGCACAGACTCGGTGGGCCGAAGGGCCTGTTTCAGTGCTGGATCTCTAATCTAAACTAAATACTGACACCTAGCGTCACAGACACACACTGACACCCAGTAACACAAACAAACACACACTGACACCCAGTAACACAGACAAACACTGATACACAGTAACAAAGACATGCACAGACACAAAATAACACAGACACACACTTACACCCAGTAAAAAAGACTTACACTGAGACCAAGTCACAAAGACATACACTGTACCAAGTCACAAAGACATACACTGACACCAAGTAACAAAGACATACACTTACACCAAGTAACAAAGACACACACTTACACCAAGTAACACAGACATACACTGACACCAAGTAACAAAGACAGACAATTACACCAAGTAACAAAGACATACACTTACACCAAGTATTTTGACATCCACTGACACCAAGTAACAAAGACATACACTGATACCCAGTAACACAGGCACACAGTGGGGGGCCCTTTGGCGCTGTGGTTAGCACCGCAGCCTCACAGCTCCAGGGACCCGGGTTCGATTCTGGGTACTGCCTGTGCGGAGTTTGCAAGTTCTCCCTTTGTCTGCGTGGGTTTCCTTCCGGTGCTCCGGTTTCCTCCCACATGCCAAAGACTTGCAGGTTGATAGTTTAATTGGCCATCATAAATTGCCCCTAGTATAGGTAGGTGGTAGGAAAATATATAGGGATAGGTGGGGATGTGATCGGAATACGGGATTAGTGTAGGATTAGTATAAATGGGTGGTTGATGGTCGGCACAGACTCGGTGGGCCGAAGGGCCTGTTTCAGTGCTGTATCTCTAAACTAAACTACATACTGACACCTAGTGTCACAGACACACACTGACACCCAGTAACACAAACAAACACACACTGACACCCAGTAACACAGAGAAACACTGATACACAGTAGCAAAGACAGACACTGACACCAAGTAACACAGGCACACACTGACACCCAGTAAAAAAGACATACACTGACACCTAGTCACAAAGACATACACTTATACCAAGTCACAAAGATAGACACTGATGCCCAGTAACAAAGACACACACTTACACCAAGTAACACAGACATACACTGACACCAAGTAACAAAGACAGACACTTACACCAAGTAACAAAGACATGCACTGACACCAAGTAACACAGACACACACTGACACCCAGTAAAAAAGACATACACTGACACCAAGTCACAAAGACATACACTAATACCAATTCACAAAGACAGACACTGATGCCCAGTAACAAAGACACACACTTACACCAAGTAACACAGACATACACTGACACCAAGTAACAAAGACAGACAATTACACCAAGTAACAAAGACATACACTTACACCAAGTATTTTGACATGCACTGACACCAAGTAACAAAGACATGCACTGACACCAAGTAACACAGACACACACTGACACCAAGTAAAAAAGACATACACTGACACCAAGTAAAAAAGACAGACAATTACACCAAGTAACAAAGACATACACTTACACCAAGTGTTTTGACATCCACTGACACCAAGCAACAAAGACATACTGTGATACCCAGTAACGCAGACACACACTTACACCCAGAAAAAAGACATACACTGACACCAAGTCACAAAGACATGCACTGATAACAAGTCACAAAGACATACACTGATGCCCAGTAACACAGACACACACTTACATCAGGTAACAAAGACACACACTCACACCAAGTAACACAGACATACACTGACACGAAGTAACAAAGAGAGACAATTACACCAAGTAACAAAGACATACACTTACACCAAGTATTTTGACATCCACTGACACCAAGTAACAAAGACATACACTGATACCAGGTGACACAGACACACACGTACACCAAGTAACAAAGACACAGACTTACACCAAGTAACACAGACACACACTGACACCCAGTAACACAGACAAACACTTACACCAAGTAACACAGATTTGCACTGACACCAAGTAACAGAGACATACACTGATACCCAGTAACAAAGACACACACTTACACCAAGTAACACAGACACACACTGACACCCAGTAACACAAACAAATACACTGACACCAAGTAACACAGACATACACTGACACCAAGTAACAAAGACATACACTGATACCCAGGAAGACAGGCAAACACTGGTGGGGGGGGGGGGGGGGGGGTGAGTGGCACATTGGCGCAGTGGTTAGCACCGCAGCCTCACAGCTCCATGGAACCGGGTTCGATTCTGGGTACTGCCTGTGCGGAGTTTGCAAGTTCTCCCTGTGTCTGCGTGGGTTTCCTCCCGGTGCTCCGGTTTCCTCCCACATGCCAAAGACTTGCAGGTTGATAGGTTAATTGGCCATCATAAATTGCCCCTAGTATAGGTAGGTGGTAGGAAAATATATTGGGATAGGTGGGGATGTGATAGGAATACGGGATTAGTGTAGGATTAGTATAAATGGGTGGTTGATGGTCGGCACAGACTCGGTGGGCCGAAGGGCCTGTTTCAGTGCTGGATCTCTAATCTAAACTAAATACTGACACCTAGCGTCACAGACACACACTGACACCCAGTAACACAAACAAACACACACTGACACCCAGTAACACAGACAAACACTGATACACAGTAACAAGGACATGCACAGACACCAAGTAACACAGACACACACTGACACCAAGTAAAAAAGACATGCACTGACACCAAGTCACAAAGACATACACTGATACCAAGTCACAAAGACAGACACTGATGCCCAGTAACAAAGACAGACAATTACACCAAGTATTTTGACATACACTGACACCAAGTAACAAAGACATACGCTGATACCCAGTAACGCAGACACACACTTACACCCAGTAAAAAAGACTTACACTGAGACCAAGTCACAAAGACATACACTGATACCAAGTCACAAAGACATACACTGATGCCCAGTAACACAGACACACACTGACACCAAGTAACAAAGACATACACAGACACCAAGTAACAAAGACATACACTTACACCAGGTCACAAAGACAGACTTACACCAAGTAACACAGACAAACACTGACACCAAGTAACAAAGACAGACAATTACACCAAGTAACAAAGACATACACTGACACCCAGTAACAGAAACAAACACACCCTGACACCCAGTAACACAGAGAAACACTGATACACAGTAGCAAAGACATGCACTGACACCAAGTAACTCAGACACACATTGCCACGCAGTAAAAAAGACATACACTGACACCAAGTCACAAAGACATACACTAATACCAAGTCACAAAGACAGACACTGATGCCCAGTAACAAAGACACACACTTACACCAATTAACACAGACATACACTGACACCAAGTAACAAAGACAGACAATTACACCAAGTAACAAAGACATACACTTACACCAAGTATTTTGACATACACTGACACCAAGTAACAAAGACATACACTGATACCCAGTAACATAGACATACACTGACATCAAGTCAGAAAGACATACACTGATACCCAGTAACACAGACACACACTTACACCAAGTAACGAAGATATACACAGACACCAAGTCACAAAGACACAAACTGACACCCAGTAACAAAGACATACACTGACACCAAGTCACAAAGACAAACACTGATACCAAGTAACAAAGACATACAATTACACCAAGTAACACAGACATGCACTGACACCATGTAACAAAGACATTCACTGTTACCCAGTAACACAGACACACACTTACACCAAGTAACAAAGACATACACTGATGCCAAGTAACACAGACACACACTTACACCAAGTAACACAGACACACACTTACACCAAGTAACAAAGACATACACTGATACCAAGTAACAAAGACAGACACTTACACCAATTAACACAGACATATTCCGACACCAAGTATTTTGACTTACACTTACACCAAGTAACAAAGACATACACTGACACCCAGTAACAAAGACACACTCTGACACCAAGTCACAAACACATACAGTGACACCAAGTAACAAAGACATACACTTACACCAAGTACAAAGACATACACTGATACCCAGTAACACAGACACACACTGACACCCAGTTAGAAACACACACTGACTCCCAGTAACAAAGACACACACTGGCCCCCAGTAACACAGACATCCACTGACACCAAGTCACAAAGACACACACTGACACCCAGTAACAAAGACATACACTGACACCAAGTCACAAAGACATACACTGATACACAGACACACACTTACACCAAGTAACACAGACATACACTGACACCAAGTAACAAAGACATACACTGATACCCACTATCACAGATACACACGTGCACCAAGTATCAAAGACATACACTGACACCAAGTCACAAAGACACACACTGACACCCAGTAACAAAGACATACACTGATACCAAGTCACAAAGACATACACTGATACCCAGGAACACAGACACACACTGACACCCAGTAACAAAGACATACACTGATACCAAGTGACAAAGACAGACACTGATACCCAGTAACACGGACACACACTGACACCCAGTAACAAAGACATACACTGATACCAAGTCACAAAGACATACACTGATACCCAGTAACACAGACACACACTGACACCCAGTAACAAAGACATACACTGATGCACTGTGACACAGACACACACTGACACCAAGTAACAAAGACACACACTGACACCAAGTAACAAAGACATACACTTACACCAAGTAACAAAGACACACACTTACACCAAGGAACACAGACATACATTGACACCAAGTAACAAAGACATACACTTACACCAAGTAACAAAGACAGACAATTACACCAACTAACAAAGACATACAATTACACCAAGTATTTTGACATGCACTGAAACCAAGTAACAAAGACATACACTGATACCCAGTGACACAGAAACAAAATTACACCATGTAACAAAGACAAAGGCTAATTGGACATCATAAATTGCCCCTAGAATAGGTAGGTGGTAGGGAAATATATAGGGACAGGTGGGGATGTGATAGGAATACGGGATTAGTGTAGAATTAGTATTAATGGGTGGTTGACGGTCGGCACAGACTCGGTGGGCCGACGGGCCGGTTAAAGTGCTGTATCTCTAAACTAAACTAAATACTGTCACCTAGTGTCACAGACACACACTGACACCCAGTAACAAAAACAAACACACACTGACACCCAGTAACACAGAGAACCACAGGCACACAGTAACAAAGACATACACTGACACCAAGTAACACAGACACACACTGACACCCAGTAACAAAGACATACACTGACACCAAGTCACAAAGACATACACTGACACCAAGTAACAAAGATATACACTGACACCAAGTAACAAAGACATACACTTACACCAAGTAACAAAGACAGACAATTACACAAAGTAACAAACACATACACTGACACCAAGTAACAAAGACATACACTGATACCCAGTAACACAGGCACACACTTACACCAAGTAACAAAGACAGACACTGATACCCAGTAACACAGATACAAACTTACGCCAAGGAACAAAGACATACACTTACACCAAGTAACACAGACATACTCTGACACCAAGTATTTTGACTTACACTTACACCAAGTAACAAATACATACACTGACACCCAGTGACAAAGACATACACTGACACCAAGTAACAAACACATACACTGACACCAAGTAACAAAGACATACACTTACACCAAGTGACAAAGACATACACTGATACCCAGTAACACAGACACGCATTGACACCCAGTTAGAAACACACACTGACCCCCAGTAACACAGACACACTCTGACCCACAGTAACACAGACATACACTGACACCAAGTCACAAAGACATACACTGATACATAGACACACACTTACACCAAGTAACACAGACATGCACTGACACCAAGTATCAAAGACATACACTGAAACCCAGTAACACAGACAAAAACTTACAAAAAGTAACAAATACATACACTTACACCAAGTAACACAGACATACTCTTACACCAAGTATTTTGACTTACACTTACACCAAGTAACAAAGACATACATTGATACCGAGTAACACAGACACACACTTACACCAAGGAACAAAGACATACACTGATACCCAATAACACAGACACACACTTACACCAAGGAACAAAGACATACACTGATACCCAGTAACACAGACACAAACTTACACCAAGTAACAAAGACATGCAATTACACCAAGTAACACAGACATACACATGCACCAAGTATTTTTACTTACACTTACACCAAGTTTCTAAGACATACAATAACACCCAATAACAAAGACATACACTGACAGCAAGTAACAGACACATACACTGACAACAACAAACAACGACATACACTTACACCAAGTAACAAAGACATAGACTGATACACAGTATCACAGACACACACTGACACCCAGTTAGAAACACACACTGACCCCCTGTATCACAGACACACACTGACCCCCAGTAACACAGACATACACTGACACCAAGTCACAAAAACACACACTGACACCAAGTAACAAAGACATGCACTGACACCAAGTCACAAAGACAAACACTGATACCAAGTAACAAAGACATACAATTACACCAAGTAACAAAGACACACACTTACACCAAGTAACACAGACATGCACTGACACCATGTAACAAAGACATACACTGACACCCAGTAACACAGACACACACTTACACCAAGTAACAAAGACATACACTGACATCCAGTAACAAAGACATACACAGACACCAAGTCACAAAGACATACACTGATACCCAGTATCACAGACACACACTTACACCAAGTTACAAAGACATACACTTACACCAATTTACACAGACATATTCTGACACCAAGTGACGAAGACATACACTTACACCAAGTATCAAAGACATACAATAACACCCAATAACAAAGACATACACTGACAGCAAGTCACAAACACATACACTGACAACAACAAACAACGACATACACTTACACCAAGGAACAAAGACATAGACTGATACACAGTATCACAGACACACACTGACACCCAGTTAGAAACACACACTGACCCCCAGTATCAACTACACACACTGACCCCCAGTAACACAGACATACACTGACACCAAGTCACAAAAACACACACTGACACCAAGTAACAAAGACATGCACTGACACCAAGTCACAAAGACAAACACTGATACCAAGTAACAAAGACATACAATTACACCAAGTAACAAAGACACACACTTACACCAAGTAACACAGACATGCACTGACACCATGTAACAAAGACATTCACTGTTACCCAGTAACACAGACACACACTTACACCAAGTAACAAAGACATACACTGATGCCAAGTAACACAGACACACACTTACACCAAGTAACACAGACACACACTTACACCAAGTAACAAAGACATACACTGACACCAAGTAACAAAGACATACACTTACACCAAGTAACAAAGACATACACTGACACCCAGTAACATAGACATACACAGACACCAAGTCACAAAGACATACACTGATACCCAGTATCACAGACACATACTTACACCAAGTTACAAAGACATACACTTACACCAATTAACACAGACATATTCTGACACCAAGTGACGAAGACATATACTTACACCAAGTATCAAAGACATACAATAACACCCAATAACAAAGACATCCACTGACAGCAAGTCACAAACACATACACTGACAACAACAAACCACGACATACTCTTACACCAAGTAACAAAGACATAGACTGATACACAGTATCACAGACACACACTGACACCCAGTTAGAAACACACACTGACCCCCAGTATCACAGACACACACTGACACCCAGTAACACAGACATACACTGACACCAAGTCACAAAAACACACACTGACACCCAGTAACAAAGACATGCACTGACACCAAGTCACAAAGACAAACACTGATACCAAGTAACAAAGACATACAATTACACCAAGTAACAAAGACACACACTTACACCAAGTAACACAGACATGCACTGACACCATGTAACAAAGACATTCACTGTTACCCAGTAACACAGACACACACTTACACCAAGTAACAAAGACATACACTGATGCCAAGTAACACAGACACACACTTACACCAAGTAACAAAGACATACACTGACACCCAGTAACAAAGACAGACACTGACACCAAGTCACAAAGACATACACTGATACCCAGTATCACAGACACACACTTACACCAAGTTACAAAGACATACACTTACACCAATTAACACAGACATATTCTGACACCAAGTGACGAAGACATACACTTACACCAAGTAACAAAGACAGACAATTACACCAAGTAACAAACACATACACTGACCCCAAGTAACACAGACATACACTGATACCCAGTAACACAGACACACACTTACACCAAGTAACAAAGACATACACTGATACCCAGTAACACAGACACACACTTACACCAAGGAACAAAGACAGACATTGATACCCAGTAACACAGACACAAACTTACATCAAGTAACAAAGACATGCACTTACACCAAGTAACACAGACATACACATGCACCAAGTATTTTTACTTACACTTACACCAAGTAACAAAGACATACAATAACACCCAATAACAAAGACATACACTGACAGCAAGTCACAAACACATACACTGACAACAACAAACAACGACATACACTTACACCAAGTAACAAAGACATAGACTGATACACAGTATCACAGACACACACTGACCCCCAGTAACACAGACATACACTGACACCAAGTCACAAAAACACACACTGACACCCAGTAACAAAGACATGCACTGACACCAAGTCACAAAGACAAACACTGATACCAAGTAACAAAGACATACAATTACACCAAGTAACAAAGACACACACTTACACCAAGTAACACAGACATGCACTGACACCATGTAACAAAGACATTCACTGTTACCCAGTAACACAGACACACACGTACACCAAGTAACAAAGACATACACTGATGCCAAGTAACACAGACACACACTTACACCAAGTAACACAGACACACACTTACACCAAGTAACAAAGACATACACTGACACCAAGTAACAAAGACATACACTGACACCAAGTAACAAAGACAGACAATTACACCAAGTAACAAAGACACACACTTACACCAAGTAACACAGACATACACTGACACCATGTCACAAAGACATGCACTGATACCCACTAACACTGTCATACATTGACACCAAGTAATAAAGACATACACTGACACCCAGTAACACAGACACACACTTACACCAAGTAACAAAGAGATACACTGACACCCAGTAACAAAGACATACACAGACACCAAGTTACAAAGACATACACTTACACCAATTAACACAGAAATATTCTGACACCAAGTGACGAAGACATACACTTACACCAAGTAACAAAGACAGACAATTACACCAAGTAACAAATACATACACTGACCCCAAGTAACACAGACATACACTGATACCCAGTAACACAGACACACACTTACACCAAGTAACAAAGACAGACACTGATACCCAGTAACACAGACACACACTTACACCAAGTTACAAAGATATACACATGCACCAATAAACACAGACATATTCTGACACCAAGTATTTTGACTTACACTTACACCAAGTAACTAAGACATACACTGACACCCAGTAACAAAGACATACACTGACACCAAATCACAAACACATACAGTGACACCACGTAACGAAGACAAACACTTACACCAAGTAACAAAGACATACACTGATACCCAGTCACACAGACACACACTGACACCCAGTTAGAAACACACACTGACTCCCAGTAACACAGACACACACTGGCCCCCAGTAACACAGACATCCACTGACACCAAGTCACAAAGACACACACTGACACCCAGTAACAAAGACATACACTGACACCAAGTCACAAAGACATACACTGATACACAGACACACACGTACATCAAGTAACACAGACATACACTGACACCAAATAACACAGACATACACTGATACCCAGTATCACAGACACACACGTGCACCAAGTATCAAAGACATACACTGACACCAAGTCACAAAGACACACACTGACACCCAGTAACCAAGACATACACTGACACCAAGTCTCAAAGACATACACTGATACCCAGTAACACAGACACACACTTACACCAAGTAACAAAGACAGACACTGATACCCAGTAACACAGACACACACTTACACCAAGTAACAAAGACATACACTTACACCAAGTAACACAGACATACTCTTACACCAAGTATTTTGACTTACACTTACACCAAGTAACAAAGACATACACTGATACCCAGTAACACAGACACACACTTACACCAAGGAACAAAGACAGACACTGATACCCAGTAACACAGACACAAACGTACACCAAGTAACAAAGACATGCACTTACACCAAGTAACACAGACATACACATGCACCAAGTATTTTTACTTACACTTACACCAAGTAACAAAGACATACACTGATACCCAGTAACACAGACACACACTTACACCAAGGAACAAAGACAGACATTGATACCCAGTAACACAGACACAAACTTACATCAAGTAACAAAGACATGCACTTACACCAAGTAACACAGACATACACATGCACCAAGTATTTTTACTTACACTTACACCAAGTAACAAAGACATACACTGATACCCAGTAACACAGACACACACTTACACCAAGGAACAAAGACATGCACTTACACCAAGTAACACAGACATACACATGCACCAAGTATTTTTACTTACACTTACACCAAGTAACAAAGACATACATTGATTCCCAGTAACACAGACACACATTTACACCAAGGAACAAAGACAGACATTGATACCCAGTAACACAGACACAAACTTACATCAAGTAACAAAGACATGCACTTACACCAAGTCACAAAGACATACACTGATACCCAGTATCACAGACACACACTTACACCAAGTTACAAAGACATACACTTACACCAATTAACACAGACATATTCTGACACCATGTGACGAAGACATACACTTACACCAAGTAACAAAGACAGACAATTACACCAAGTAACAAACACATGCACTGACCCCAAGTAACACAGACATACACTGATACCCAGTAACACAGACACACACTTACACCAAGTAACAAAGACAGACACTGATACCCAGTAACACAGACACACACTTACACCAAGTTACAAAGATATACACATACACCAATAAACACAGACATATTCTGACAGCAAGTATTTTGACTTACACTTACACCAAGTAACTAAGACATACACTGACACCCAGTAACAAAGACATACACTGACACCATATCACAAACACATACAGTGACACCACGTAACAAAGACATACACTTACACCAAGTAACAAAGACATACACTGATACCCAGTCACACAGACACACACTGACACCCAGTTAGAAACACACACTGACTCCCAGTAACAAAGACACACACTGGCCACCAGTAACACAGACATCCACTGACACCAAGTCACAAAGACACACACTGACACCCAGTAACAAAGACATACACTGACACCAAGTCTCAAAGACATACACTGATACACAGACACACACTTACACCAAGTAACACAGACATACACTGACACCAAGTAACACAGACATACACTGATACCCAGTATCACAGACACACACGTGCACCAAGTATCAAAGACATACACTGACACCAAGTCACAAAGACACACACTGACACCCAGTAACCAAGACATACACTGACACCAAGTCTCAAAGACATACACTGATACCCAGTAACACAGATACACACTTACACCAAGTAACAAAGACAGACACTGATACCCAGTAACACAGACACACACTTACACCAAGTAACAAAGACATACACTTACACCAAGTAACACAGACATACTCTTACACCAAGTATTTTGACTTACACTTACACCAAGTAACAAAGACATACACTGATACCCAGTAACACAGACTCACACTTACACCAAGGAACAAAGACAGACACTGATACCCAGTAACACAGACACAAACTTACACCAAGTAACAAAGACATGCACTTACACCAAGTAACACAGACATACACATGCACCAAGTATTTTTACTTACACTTACACCAAGTAACAAAGACATACAATAACACCCAATAACAAAGACATACACTGACAGCAAGTCACAAACACATACACTGACAACAACAAACAACGACATACACTTACACCAAGTAACAAAGACATAGACTGATACACAGTATCACAGACACACACTGACCCTCAGTAACACAGACATACACTGACAACAAGTCACAAAGACACACACTGACACCCAGTAACAAAGACATGCGCTGACACCAAGTCACAAAGACAAACACAGATACCAAGTAACAAAGACATACAATTACACCAAGTAACAAAGACACACACTTACACCAAGTAACACAGACATGCACTGACACCATGTAACAAAGACATTCACTGTTACCCAGTAACACAGACACACACTTACACCAAGTAACAAAGACATACACTGATGCCAAGTAACACAGACACACACTTACACCAATTAACACAGACACACACTTACACCAAGTAACAAAGACATACACTGACACCAAGTAACAAAGACATACACTTACACCACGTAACACAGACATTCACTGACACCAAGTAACAAAGACATACAATTACACCAAGTAACAAAGACACACACTTACACCAAGTAATACAGACATACACTGACACCATGTCACAAAGACATGCACTCATACGCAGTAACACAGACATACATTGACACCAAGTAACAAAGACATACACTGACACCCAGTAACAAAGACATACACAGACACCAAGTCACAAAGACATACACTGATACCCAGCAACACAGACACACACTTACACCAAGTTACAAAGACATACACTTACACCAATTAACACAGACATATTCTGACACCAAGTGACGAAGACATACACTTACACCAAGTAACAAAGACAGACAATTACACCAAGTAATAAACACATGCACTGACCCCAAGTAACACAGACATACACTGATACCCAGTAACACAGACACACACTTACACCAAGTAACAAAGACAGACACTGATACCCAGTAACACAGACACACACTTACACCAAGTTACAAAGACATACACTTACACCAATTAACACAGATATATTCTGACACCAAGTATTTTGACTTACACTTACACCCAGTAACAAAGACAAACACTGACACCAAGTCACAAACACATACAGTGACACAAAGTAACAAAGACATACACTTACACCAAGTAACAAAGACATACACTGATACCCAGTAACACAGACACACACTGACACCCAGTTAGAAACACACACTGACTCCCAGTAACACAGTCACACACTGGCCCCCAGTAACACAGACATCCACTGACACCAAGTCACAAAGACACACACTGACACCCAGTAACAAAGACATACACTGACACCAAGTCACAAAGACACACACTGATACACAGTATCACAGACACACACGTGCACCAAGTATCAAAGACATACACTGACACCAAGTCACAAAGACAAACACTGACACCCAGTAACAAAGACAGACACTGATACCAAGTCACAAAGACATACACTGATACCCAGTATCACAGACACACACGTGCACCAAGTATCAAAGACATACACTGACACCAAGTCACAAAGACACACACTGACACCCAGTAACAAAGACATACACTGATACCAAGTCACAAAGACATACACTGATACCCAGGAACACAGACACACACTGACACCCAGTAACAAAGACATACACTGATACCAATTCACAAAGACAGACACTGATACCCAGTAACACAGACACACACTGATACCCAGTAACAAAGACATACACTGATACCAAGTCACAAAGACATACACTGATACCCAGTAACACAGACAGACACTGACACCCAGTAACAATGACATACACTGATACCAAGTCACAAAGACATACACTGATGCACTGTAACACAGACACACACTGACACCAAGTTATAAAGACACACACTGACACCAAGTAACAAAGACATACACTTACACCAAGTAACAAAGACACACACTTACACCAAGGAACACAGACATACACTGACACCAAGTAACAAAGACATACACTTACACCAAGTAACAATGACAGACAATTACACCAAGTAACAAAGACATACACTTACACCAAGTATTTTGACATGCACTGAAACCAAGTAACAAAGACATACACTGATACCCAGTGACACAGAAACGAAATTACACCATGTAACAAAGACATGCACGGATACCCAGAAACACAGGCACACACTGGGGGTGGGGGGGCACATTTTAGCAGTGGTTAGCACCGCAGCCTCACAGCTCCAGGGACCCGGGTTCGATTCTGTGTACTGCCTGTGCGGAGTTTGCAGGTTCTACCTGTGTCTGCGTGAGTTTCCTCCGGGTGCTCCGGTTTCCACCCAAATGCCAAAGTCTTGCAGGTTGGTAGGTTAATTGGACATCATAAATTGCCCCTAGTATAGGTAGGTGGTAGGGAAATATATAGGGACAGGTGGGGATGTGATAGGAATACGGGATTAGTGTAGGATTAGTATTAATGGGTGGTTGACGGTCGGCACAGACTCGGTGGGCCGACGGGCCTGTTAAAGTGCTGTATCTCTAAACTAAACTAAATACTGACACCTAGCGTCACAGACACACACTGACACCCAGTAACAAAAACAAACACACACTGACACCCAGTAACACAGAGAACCACAGACACACAGTAACAAAGAGATACACTGACACCAAGCAACACAGACACACACTGACACCAAGTAACAAAGACATACACTGACACCAAGTCACAAAGACATACACTGACACCAAGTAACAAAGATATACACTGACACCAAGTAACAAAGACATACACTTACACCAAGTAACAAAGACAGACAATTACACCAAGTAACAAACACTTACACTGACACCAAGTAACAAAGACATACACTGATACCCAGTAACACAGACACACACTTACACCAAGTAACAAAGACAGACACTGATACCCAGTAACACAGATACAAACTTACACCAAGTAACAAAGACATACACTTGCACCAAGTAACACAGACATACTCTGACACCAAGTATTTTGACTTACACTTACACCAAGTAACAAAGACATACACTGACACCCAGTAACAAAGACATACACTGACACCAAGTCACAAACACATACACTGACACCAAGTAACAAAGACATACACTTACACCAAGTGACAAAGACATACACTGATACCCAGGAACACAGACACGCACTGACACCCAGTTAGAAACACACACTGACCCCCAGTAACACAGACACACACTGACCCACAGTAACACAAACATACACTGACACCAAGTCACAAAGACACACACTGACACCCAGTAACCAAGACATACACTGACACCAAGTCACAAAGACATACACTGAAACACAGACACACACTTACACCAAGTTACACAGACATACACTGACACCAAGTATCAAAGACATACACTGATACCCAGTAACACAGACACACACTTACACCAAGTAACAAAGACAGACACTGATACCCAGTAACACAGACACACACTTACACCAAGTAATAAATGACATACACTTACACCAAGTAACACAGTCATACTCTTACACCAAGTATTTTGACTTACACTTACACCAAGTAACAAAGACATACACTGATACCCAGTAACACAGACACACACTTACACCCAGGAACAAAGACAGACCCTGATTCCCAGTAACACAGACACAAACTTACACCAAGTAACAAAGACATGCACTTACACCAAGTAACACAGACATACACATGCACCAAGTATTTTTACTTACACTTACACCAAGTAACAAAGACATACAATAACACCCAATAACAAAGACATACACTGACAGCAAGTCACAAACACATACACTGACAACAACAAACAACGACATACACTTACACCAAGTAACAAAGACACAGAATGATACACAGTATCACAGACACACACTGACACCCAGTTAGAAACACACACTGATCCCCAGTATCACAGACACACACTGACCCCCATTAACACAGACATACACTGACACCAAGTCACAAAGACACACACTGACACCCAGTAACAAGGACATGCACTGACACCAAGTCACAAAGACATACACTGATACACAGACACACACTGACACCAAGTAACAAGGACATACACTGATACCCAGTATCACAGACACACACTTTCACCAAGTAACACGGACATACACAGACACCAAGTCACAAAGACACACACTGACACCCAGTAACAAAGACATACACTGACACCAAGACACAAATACATACACTGATACCCAGTAACACAGACACACACTGACACCGAGTAACAAAGACATACACTGATACCAAGTCACAAAGACATACACTTACACCAATTAACACAGACATACTCTTACACACACTGACCCACAGTAACACAGACATACACTGACACCAAGTCACAAAGACACACACTGACACCCAGGAACAAAGACATACACTGACACCAAGTCACAAAGACATACACTGATACACAGATACACACTTACACCAAGTAACACAGACATACACTGACACCAAGTAACAAAGACATACACTGACACCAAGTCACAAAGACATACATTGATACACAGACACTCACTTTCACCAAGTTACACAGACATACACTGACACCAAGTAACAAAGACATACACTGATACCCTGAGTCACAGACACACACTTACACCAAGTAACAAAGACAGACATTGATACCCAGTAACACAGACACAAACTTACATCAAGTAACAAAGACATGCACTTACACCAAGTCACAAAGACATACACTGATACCCAGTATCACAGACACACACTTACACCAAGTTACAAAGACATACACTTACACCAATTAACACAGACATATTCTGACACCAAGTGACGAAGACATACACTTACACCAAGTAACAAAGACAGACAATTACACCAAGTAACAAACACATGCACTGACCCCAAGTAACACAGACATACACTGATACCCAGTAACACAGACACACACTTACACCAAGTAACAAAGACAGACACTGATACCCAGTAACACAGACACACACTTACACCAAGTTACAAAGATATACACATACACCAATAAACACAGACATATTCTGACACCAACTAACAAAGACATACACTGATACCCAGTCACACAGACACACACTGACACCCAGTTAGAAACACACACTGACTCCCAGTAACACAGACACACACTGGCCCCCAGTAACACAGACATCCACTGACACCAAGTCACAAAGACACACACTGACACCCAGTAACAAAGACATACACTGACACCAAGTCACAAAGACATACACTGATACACAGACACACACTTACACCAAGTAACACAGACATACACTGACACCAAGTAACACAGACATACACTGATATCCAGTATCACAGACACACACGTGCACCAAGTATCAAAGACATACACTGGCACCAAGTCACAAAGACACACACTGACACCCAGTAACCAAGACATACACTGACACCAAGTCTCAAAGACATACACTGATACACAGTAACACAGACACACACTTACACCAAGTAACAAAGACAGACACTGATACCCAGTAACACAGACACACACTTACACCAAGTAACAAAGACATACACTTACACCAAGTAACACAGACATACTCTTACACCAAGTATTTTGACTTACACTTACACCAAGTAACAAAGACATACACTGATACCCAGTAACACAGACACACACTTACACCAAGGAACAAAGACAGACACTGATACCCAGTAACACAGACACAAACTTACACCAAGTAACAAAGACATGCACTTACACCAAGTAACACAGACATACACATGCACCAAGTATTTTTACTTACACTTACACCAAGTAACAAAGACATACACTGATACCCAGTAACACAGACACACACTTACACCAAGGAACAAAGACAGACATTGATACCCAGTAACACAGACACAAACTTACATCAAGTAACAAAGACATGCACTTACACCAAGTAACACAGACATACACATGCACCAAGTATTTTTACTTACACTTACACCAAGTAACAAAGACATACACTGATACCCAGTAACACAGACACACACTTACACCAAGGAACAAAGACAGACATTGATACCCAGTAACACAGATACAAACTTACACCAAGTAACAAAGACATACACATGCACCAAGTATTTTTATTTACACTTACACCAAGTAACAAAGACATACAATAACACCCAATAACAAAGACATACACTGACAGCAAGTCACAAACACATACACTGACAACAACAAACAACGACATACACTTGCACCAAGTAACAAAGACATAGACTGATACACAGTATCACAGACACACACTGACCCCCAGTAACACAGACATACACTGACACCAAGTCACAAAGACACAAACTGACACCCAGTAACAAAGACATGCGCTGACACCAAGTCACAAAGACAAACACAGATACCAAGTAACAAAGACATACAATTACACCAAGTAACAAAGACACACACTTACACCAAGTAACACAGACATGCACTGACACCATGTAACAAAGACATTCACTGTTACCCAGTAACACAGACACACATTTACACCAAGCAACAAAGACATACACTGATGCCAAGTAACACAGACACACACTTACACCAAGTAACACAGACACACACTTACACCAAGTAACAAAGACATACACTGACACCAAGTAACACAGACATACACTTACACCACGTAACACAGACATACACTGACACCAAGTAACAAAGACATACAATTACACCAAGTAACAAAGACACACACTTACACCAAGTAATACAGACATACACTGACACCATGTCACAAATACATACACTGATACCCAGTAACACAGACATACATTGACACCAAGTAACAAAGACATACACTGACACCCAGTAACAAAGACATACACAGACACCAAGTCACAAAGACATACACTGATACCCAGCAACACAGACACACACTTACACCAAGTTACAAAGACATACACTTACACCAATTAACACAGACATATTCTGACACCAAGTGACGAAGACATACACTTACACCAAGTAACAAAGACAGACAATTACACCAAGTAACAAACACATGCACTGACCCCAAGTAACACAGACATACACTGATACCCAGTAACACAGACACACACTTACACCAAGTAACAAAGACAGACACTGATACCCAGTAACACAGACACACACTTACACCAAGTTACAAAGACATACACTTACACCAATTAACACAGATATATTCTGACACCAATTATTTTGACTTACACTTACACCCAGTAACAAAGACAAACACTGACACCAAGTCACAAACACATACAGTGACACCAAGTAACAAAGACATACACTTACACCAAGTAACAAAGACATACACTGATGCCCAGTAACACAGACACACACTGACACCCAGTTAGAAACACACACTGACTCCCAGTAACACAGTCACACACTGGCCCCCAGTAACACAGACATCCACTGACACCAAGTCACAAAGACACACACTGACACCCAGTAACAAAGACATACACTGACACCAAGTCACAAAGACATACACTGATACACAGTATCACAGACACACACGTGCACCAAGTATCAAAGACATACACTGACACCAAGTCACAAAGACACACACTGACACCCAGTAACAAAACATACACTGATACCAAGTCACAAAGACATACACTGATACCCAGTATCACAGACACACACGTGCACCAAGTATCAAAGACATACACTGACACCAAGTCACAAGGACACACACTGACACACAGTAACAAAGACACACACTGATACCAAGTCACAAAGACATACACTGATACCCAGGAACACAGACACACACTGACACCCAGTAACAAAGACATACACTGATACCAATTCACAAAGACAGACACTGATACCCAGTAACACAGACACACACTGATACCCAGTAACAAAGACATACACTGATACCAAGTCACAAAGACATACACTGATACCCAGTAACACAGACAGACACTGACACCCAGTAACAAAGACATACACTGACACCAAGTCACAAAGACATTCACTGATGCACTGTAACACAGACACACACTGACACCAAGTAACAAAGACACACACTGACACCAAGTAACAAAGACATACACTTACACCAACTAACAAAGAAACACACTTACACCAAGGAACACAGACATACACTGACACCAAGTAACAAAGACATACACTTACACCAAGTAACAATGACAGACAATTACACCAAGTAACAAAGACATACACTTACACCAAGTATTTTGACATGCACTGAAACCAAGTAACAAAGACATACACTGATACCCAGTGACACAGAAACAAAATTACACCATGTAACAAAGACATGCACTGATACCCTGAAACACAGGCACACACTGGGGGTGGGGGGGCACATTTTAGCAGTGGTTAGCACCGCAGCCTCACAGCTCCAGGGACCCGGGTTCGATTCTGTGTACTGCCTGTGCGGAGTTTGCAGGTTCTACCTGTGTCTGCGTGAGTTTTCTCCGGGTGCTCCGGTTTCCACCCAAATGCCAAAGTCTTGCAGGTTGGTAGGTTAATTGGACATCATAAATTGCCCCTAGTATAGGTAGGTGGTAGGGAAATATATAGGGACAGGTGGGGATGTGATAGGAATACGGGATTAGTGTAGGATTAGTATTAATGGGTGGTTGACGGTCGGCACAGACTCGGTGGGCCGACGGGCCTGTTAAAGTGCTGTATCTCTAAACTAAACTAAATACTGACACCTAGCGTCACAGACACACACTGACACCCAGTAGCAAAAACAAACACACACTGACACCCAGTAACACAGAGAACCACAGACACACAGTAACAAAGAGATACACTGACACCAAGCAACACAGACACACACTGACACCAAGTAACAAAGACATACACTGACACCAAGTCACAAAGACATACACTGACACCAAGTAACAAAGATATACACTGACACCAAGTAACAAAGACATACACTTACACCAAGTAACAAAGACAGACAATTACACCAAGTAACAAACACTTACACTGACACCAAGTAACAAAGACATACACTGATACCCAGTAACACAGACACACACTTACACCAAGTAACAAAGACAGACACTGATACCCAGTAACACAGATACAAACTTACACCAAGTAACAAAGACATACACTTGCACCAAGTAACACAGACATACTCTTACACCAAGTATTTTGACTTACACTTGCACCAAGTAACAAAGACATACACTGACACCCAGTAACAAAGACATACACTGGCACCAAGTCACAAACACATACACTGACACCAAGTAACAAAGACATACACTTGCACCAAGTGACAAAGACATACACTGATACCCAGGAACACAGACACGCACTGACACCCAGTTAGAAACACACACTGACCCCCAGTAACACAGACACACACTGACCCACAGTAACACAAACATACACTGACACCAAGTCACAAAGACACACACTGTCACCCAGTAACCAAGACATACACTGACACCAAGTCACAAAGACATACACTGAAACACAGACACACACTTACACCAAGTTACACAGACATACACTGACACCAAGTATCAAAGACATACACTGATACCCAGTAACACAGACACACACTTACACCAAGTAACAAAGACAGACACTGATACCCAGTAACACAGACACACACTTACACCAAGTAATAAATGACATACACTTACACCAAGTAACACAGACATACTCTTACACCAAGTATTTTGACTTACACTTACACCAAGTAACAAAGACATACACTGATACCCAGTAACACAGACACACACTTACACCAAGGAACAAAGACAGACACTGATACCCAGTAACACAGACACAAACTTACACCAAGTAACAAAGACATGCACTTACACCAAGTAACAAGGACATGCACTGACACCAAGTCACAAAGACATACACTGATACACAGACACACACTTACACCAAGTAACAAGGACATACACTGATACCCAGTATCACAGACACACACTTTCACCAAGTAACACGGACATACACAGACACCAAGTCACAAAGACACACACTGACACCCAGTAACAAAGACATACACTGACACCAAGACACAAATACATACACTGATACCCAGTAACACAGACACACACTGACACCGAGTAACAAAGACATACACTGATACCAAGTCACAAAGACATACACTTACACCAAGTAACACAGACATACTCTTACACACACTGACCCACAGTAACACAGACATACACTGACACCAAGTCACAAAGACACACACTGACACCCAGGAACAAAGACATACACTGACACCAAGTCACAAAGACATACACTGATACACAGATACACACTTACACCAAGTAACACAGACATACACTGACACCAAGTAACAAAGACATACACTGACAACAAGTCACAAAGACATACATTGATACACAGACACTCACTTACACCAAGTTACACAGACATACACTGACACCAAGTAACAAAGACATACACTGATACCCTGTGTCACAGACACACACTTACACCAAGTAACAAAGACATACACTGACACCAAGTCACAAAGACACACACTGACACCCAGTAACAAAGACATACACTGATACCAAGTCACAAAGACATACACTGATACCCAGAATCACAGACACACTCGTGCACCAAGTATCAAAGACATACACTGACACCAAGTCACAAAGAGACACACTGACACCCAGTAACAAAGACATACACTGATACCAAGTCACAAAGACATACACTGATACCCAGGAACACAGACACACACTGACACCCAGTAACAAAGACATACACTGATACCAATTCACAAAGACAGACACTGATACCCAGTAACACAGACACACACTGATACCCAGTAACAAAGACATACACTGATACCAAGTCACAAAGACATACACTGATACCAAGTCACAAAGACATACACTGATACCCAGTAACACAGACAGACGCTAACACCCAGTAACAAAGACATACACTGACACCAAGTCACAAAGACATACACTGATGCACTGTAACACAGACACACACTGACACCAAGTAACAAAGACACACACTGACACCAAGTAACAAAGACATACACTTACACCAAGTAACAAAGACACACACTTACACCAAGGAACGCAGACATACACTGACACCCAGTAACAAAGACACACACTGATACCAATTCACAAAGACAGACACTGATACCCAGTAACACAGACACACACTGATACCCAGTAACAAAGACAAACACTGATACCAAGTCACAAAGACATACACTGATATCCAGCAACACAGACACACACTTACACCAAATTACAAAGACATACACTTACACCAATTAACACAGACATATTCTGACACCAAGTGACGAAGACATACATTTACACCAAGTAACAAAGACAGACAATTACACCAAGTAACAAACACATGCACTGACCCCAAGTAACACAGACATACACTGATACCCAGTAACACAGACACACACTTACACCAAGTAACAAAGACAGACACTGATACCCAGTAACACAGACACACACTTACACCAAGTTACAAAGACATACACTTACACCAATTAACACATATATATTCTGACACCAAGTATATTGACTTACACTTACACCCAGTAACAAAGACATACACTGACACCAAGTCACAAACACATACAGTGACACCAAGTAACACAGACACACACTGACACCCAGTTAGAAACACACACTGACTCCCAGTAACACAGTCACACACTGGCCCCCAGTAACACAGACATACACTGACACCAAGTCACAAAGACATACACTGATACACAGTATCACAGACACACACGTGCACCAAGTATCAAAGACATACACTGACACCAAGTCACAAAGACACACACTGACACCCAGTAACAAAGACATACACTGATACCAAGTCACAAAGACATACACTGATACCCAGTATCACAGACACACACGTGCACCAAGTATCAAAGACACACACTTACACCAAGTAACACAGACACACACTTACACCAAGTAACAAAGACATACACTGACACCAAGTAACAAAGACATACACTTCCACCACGTAACACAGACATACACTGACACCAGTAACAAAGACATACAATTACACCAAGTAACAAAGACACACACTTACACCAAGTAATACAGACATACACTGACACCATGTCACAAAGACATGAACTGATACCCAGTAACACAGACATACATTGACACCAAGTAACAAGGACATGCACTGACACCAAGTCACAAAGACATACACTGATACACAGACACACACTTACACCAAGTAACAAGGACATACACTGATACCCAGTATCACAGACACACACTTTCACCAAGTAACACGGACATACACAGACACCAAGTCACAAAGACACACACTGACACCCAGTAACAAAGACATACACTGACACCAAGACACAAATACATACACTGATACCCAGTAACACAGACACACACTGACACCGAGTAACAAAGACATACACTGATACCAAGTCACAAAGACATACACTTACACCAAGTAACGCAGACATACTCTTACACACACTGACCCACAGTAACACAGACATACACTGACACCAAGTCACAAAGACACACACTGACACCCAGGAACAAAGACATACACTGACACCAAGTCACAAAGACATACACTGATACACAGATACACACTTACACCAAGTAACACAGACATACACTGACACCAAGTAACAAAGACATACACTGACAACAAGTCACAAAGACATACATTGATACACAGACACTCACTTACACCAAGTTACACAGACATACACTGACACCAAGTAACAAAGACATACACTGATACCCTGTGTCACAGACACACACTTACACCAAGTAACAAAGACATACACTGACACCAAGTCACAAAGACACACACTGACACCCAGTAACAAAGACATACACTGATACCAAGTCACAAAGACATACACTGATACCCAGAATCACAGACACACTCGTGCACCAAGTATCAAAGACATACACTGACACCAAGTCACAAAGAGACACACTGACACCCAGTAACAAAGACATACACTGATACCAAGTCACAAAGACATACACTGATACCCAGGAACACAGACACACACTGACACCCAGTAACAAAGACATACACTGATACCAATTCACAAAGACAGACACTGATACCCAGTAACACAGACACACACTGATACCCAGTAACAAAGACATACACTGATACCAAGTCACAAAGACATACACTGATACCAAGTCACAAAGACATACACTGATACCCAGTAACACAGACAGACGCTAACACCCAGTAACAAAGACATACACTGACACCAAGTCACAAAGACATACACTGATGCACTGTAACACAGACACACACTGACACCAAGTAACAAAGACACACACTGACACCAAGTAACAAAGACATACACTTACACCAAGTAACAAAGACACACACTTACACCAAGGAACGCAGACATACACTGACACCCAGTAACAAAGACACACACTGATACCAATTCACAAAGACAGACACTGATACCCAGTAACACAGACACACACTGATACCCAGTAACAAAGACAAACACTGATACCAAGTCACAAAGACATACACTGATATCCAGCAACACAGACACACACTTACACCAAGTTACAAAGACATACACTTACACCAATTAACACAGACATATTCTGACACCAAGTGACGAAGACATACATTTACACCAAGTAACAAAGACAGACAATTACACCAAGTAACAAACACATGCACTGACCCCAAGTAACACAGACATACACTGATACCCAGTAACACAGACACACACTTACACCAAGTTACAAAGACATACACTTACACCAATTAACACATATATATTCTGACACCAAGTATATTGACTTACACTTACACCCAGTAACAAAGACATACACTGACACCAAGTCACAAACACATACAGTGACACCAAGTAACACAGACACACACTGACACCCAGTTAGAAACACACACTGACTCCCAGTAACACAGTCACACACTGGCCCCCAGTAACACAGACATACACTGACACCAAGTCACAAAGACATACACTGATACACAGTATCACAGACACACACGTGCACCAAGTATCAAAGACATACACTGACACCAAGTCACAAAGACACACACTGACACCCAGTAACAAAGACATACACTGATACCAAGTCACAAAGACATACACTGATACCCAGTATCACAGACACACACGTGCACCAAGTATCAAAGACACACACTTACACCAAGTAACACAGACACACACTTACACCAAGTAACAAAGACATACACTGACACCAAGTAACAAAGACATACACTTCCACCACGTAACACAGACATACACTGACACCAAGTAACAAAGACATATAATTACACCAAGTAACAAAGACACACACTTACACCAAGTAATACAGACATACACTGACACCATGTCACAAAGACATGAACTGATACCCAGTAACACAGACATACATTGACACCTTGTAACAAAGACATACACTGACACCCAGTAACAAAGACATACACAGACACCAAGTCACAAAGACATACACTGATACCCAGCAACACAGACACACACTTATACCAAGTTACAAAGACATACACTTACACCAATTAACACAGACATATTCTGACACCAAGTGACGAAGACATACACTTACACCAAGTAACAAAGACAGACAATTACACCAAGTAACAAACACATGCACTGACCCCAAGTAACACAGACATACACTGATACCCAGTAACACAGACACACACTTACACCAAGTAACAAAGACAGACACTGATACCCAGTAACACAGACACACACTTACACCAAGTTACAAAGACATACACTTACACCAATTAACACAGATATATTCTGACACCAAGTATTTTGACTTACACTTACAACCAGTAACAAAGACATACACTGACACCAAGTCACAAACACATACAGTGACACCAAGTAACAAAGACATACAGTTACACCAAGTAACAAAGACATACACTGATACCCAGTAACAAAGACAAACACTGATACCAAGTCACAAAGACATACACTGATACCAAGTCACAAAGACATACACTGATACCCAGTAACACAGACAGACGCTGACACCCAGTAACAAAGACATACACTGACACCAAGTCACAAAGACATACACTGATGCACTGTAACACAGACACACACTGACACCAAGTAACAAAGACACACACTGACACCAAGTAACAAAGACATACACTTACACCAAGTAACAAAGACACACACTTACACCAAGGAACGCAGACATACACTGACACCAAGTAACAAAGACATACACTTACACCAAGTAACAAAGACAGACAATTACACCAAGTAACAAAGACATACACTTACACCAAGTATTTTGACATGCACTGAAACCAAGTAACAAAGACATACACTGATACCCAGTGACACAGAAACAAAATTACACCATGTAACAAAGACATGCACTGATACCCAGTAACACAGACACGAACTTACACCAAGTAACAAAGACATGCACTTACACCAAGTAACACAGACATACACATGCACCAAGTATTTTTACTTACACTTACACCAAGTAACAAAGACATACAATAACACCCAATAACAAAGACATACACTGACAGCAAGTCACAAACACATACACTGACAACAACAAACAACGACATACACTTACACCAAGTAACAAAGACATAGACTGATACACAGTATCACAGACACACACTGACCCCCAGTAACACAGACATACACTGACACCAAGTCACAAAGACACACACTGACACCCAGTAACAAAGACATGCGCTGACAGCAAGTCACAAAGACAAACACAGATACCAAGTAACAAAGACATACAATTACACCAAGTAACAAAGACACACACTTACACCAAGTAACACAGACATGCACTGACACCATGTAACAAAGACATTCACTGTTACCCAGTAACACAGACACACACTTACACCAAGTAACAAAGACATACACTGATGCCAAGTAACACAGACACACACTTACACCAAGTAACACAGACACACACTTACACCACGTAACACAGACATACACTGACTACAAGTAACAAAGACATACACTTACACCAAGTAACAAAGACACACACTTACACCAAGTAATACAGACATACACTGACACCATGTCACAAAGACATGCACTGATACCCAGTAACACAGACATACATTGACACCAAGTAACAAAGACACACACTGACACCAAGTAACAAAGACATACACTTACACCAAGTAACAAAGACACACACTTACACCAAGGAACGCAGACATACACTGACACCAAGTAACAAAGACATACACTTACACCAAGTAACAAAGACAGACAATTACACCAAGTAACAAAGACATACACTTACACCAAGTATTTTGACATGCACTGAAACCAAGTAACAAAGACATACACTGATACCCAGTGACACAGAAACAAAATTACACCATGTAACAAAGACATGCACTGATACCCAGTAACACAGACACAAACTTACACCAAGTAACAAAGACATGCACTTACACCAAGTAACACAGACATACACATGCACCAAGTATTTTTACTTACACTTACACCAAGTAACAAAGACATACAATAACACCCAATAACAAAGACATACACTGACAGCAAGTCACAAACACATACACTGACAACAACAAACAACGACATACACTTACACCAAGTAACAAAGACATAGACTGATACACAGTATCACAGTCACACACTGACCCCCAGTAACACAGACATACACTGACACCAAGTCACAAAGACACACACTGACACCCAGTAACAAAGACATGCGCTGACAGCAAGTCACAAAGACAAACACAGATACCAAGTAACAAAGACATACAATTACACCAAGTAACAAAGACACACACTTACACCAAGTAACACAGACATGCACTGACACCATGTAACAAAGACATTCACTGTTACCCAGTAACACAGACACACACTTACACCAAGTAACAAAGACATACACTGATGCCAAGTAACACAGACACACACTTACACCAAGTAACACAGACACACACTTACACCAAGTAACAAAGACATACACTGACACCAAGTAACAAAGACATACAATTACACCAAGTAACAAAGACACACACTTACACCAAGTAATACAGACATACACTGACACCATGTCACAAAGACATGAACTGATACCCAGTAACACAGACATACATTGACACCAAGTAACAAAGACATACACTGACACCCAGTAACAAAGACATACACAGACACCAAGTCACAAAGACATACACTGATACCCAGCAACACAGACACACACTTACACCAAGTTACAAAGACATACACTTACACCAATTAACACAGACATATTCTGACACCAAGTGACGAAGACATACACTTACACCAAGTAACAAAGACAGACAATTACACCAAGTAACAAACACATGCACTGACCCCAAGTAACACAGACATACACTGATACCCAGTAACACAGACACACACTTACACCAAGTAACGAAGACAGACACTGATACCCAGTAACACAGACACACACTTACACCAAGTTACAAAGACATACACTTACACCAATTAACACAGATATATTCTGACACCAAGTATTTTGACTTACACTTACACCCAGTAACAAAGACATACACTGACACCAAGTCACAAACACATACACTGACACCAAGAAACACAGACATACTCTTTCACCAAGTATTTTGACTTACACTTACACCAAGTAACAAAGACATACACTGATACCCAGTAACACAGACACACACTTACACCAAGGAACAAAGACAGACACTGATACCCAGTAACACAGACACAAACTTACACCAAGTAACAAAGACATGCACTTACACCAAGTAACACAGACATACACATGCACCAAGTATTTTTACTTACACTTACACCAAGTAACAAAGACATACAATAACACCCAATAACAAAGACATACACTGACAGCAAGTCACAAACACATACACTGACAACAACAAACAACGACATACACTTACACCAAGTAACAAAGACACAGAATGATACACAGTATCACAGACACACACTGACACCCAGTTAGAAACACACACTGACCCCCAGTATCACAGACACACACTGACCCCCATTAACACAGACATACACTGACACCAAGTCACAAAGACACACACTGACACCCAGTAACAAGGACATGCACTGACACCAAGTCACAAAGACATACACTGATACACAGACACACACTTACACCAAGTAACAAGGACATACACTGATACCCAGTATCACAGACACACACTTTCACCAAGTAACAAGGACATACACAGACACCAAGTGACAAAGACACACACTGACACCCAGTAGCAAAGACATACACTGACACCAAGACACAAATACAAACACAGATACCCAGGAACACAGACATACACTGACACCCAGTAACAAAGTCATACACTGATACCAAGTCACAAAGACATACACTGATACCCAGTATCACAGACACACACTGACTCCCAGTAACAAAGACATACACTGATACCAAGTCACAAAGACATTCACTGATACCCAGTAACACAGACACACACTGACACCGAGTAACAAAGACATACACTGATACCAAGTCACAAAGACATACACTTACACCAAGTAACACAGACATACTCTTACACACACTGACCCACAGTAACACAGACATACACTGACACCAAGTCACAAAGACACACACTGACACCCAGGAACAAAGACATACACTGACACCAAGTCACAAAGACATACACTGATACACAGATACACACTTACACCAAGTAACACAGACATACACTGACACCAAGTAACAAAGACATACACTGACACCAAGTCACAAAGACATACATTGATACACAGACACTCACTTACACCAAGTTACACAGACATACACTGACACCAAGTAACAAAGACATACACTGATACCCTGTGTCACAGACACACACTTACACCAAGTAACAAAGACATACACTGACACCAAGTCACAAAGACACACACTGGCCCCCAGTAACACAGACATACACTGACACCAAGTCACAAAGACACACACTGACACCCAGTAACAAAGACATACACTGATACCAAGTCACAAAGACATACACTGATACCCAGTATCACAGACACACACGTGCACCAAGTATCAAAGACATACACTGACACCAAGTCACAAAGAGACACACTGACACCAAGTCACAAACACATACAGTGACACCAAGTAACAAAGACATACACTTACACCAAGTAACAAAGACATACACTGATACCCAGTAACAAAGACAAACACTGATACCAAGTCACAAAGACATACACTGATACCAAGTCACAAAGACATACACTGATACCCAGTAACACAGACAGAGGCTGACACCCAGTAACAAAGACATACACTGACACCAAGTCACAAAGACGTACACTGATGCACTGTAACACAGACACACACTGTCACCAAGTAACAAAGACACACACTGACACCAAGTAACAAAGACATACACTTACACCAAGTAACAAAGACACACACTTACACCAAGGAACGCAGACATACACTGACACCAAGTAACAAAGACATACACTTACACCAAGTAACAAAGACAGACAATTACACCAAGTAACAAAGACATACACTTACACCAAGTATTTTGACATGCACTGAAACCAAGTAACAAAGACATACACTGATACCCAGTGACACAGAAACAAAATTACACCATGTAACAAAGACATGCACTGATACCCAGTAACACAGGCACACACTGGGGGTGGGGGGGGGGGGCACATTTTAGCAGTGGTTAGCACCGCAGCCTCACAGCTCCAGGGACCCGGGTTCGATTCTGTGTACTGCCTGTGCTGCGTTTGCAAGTTCTCCCTGTGTCTGCGTGAGTTTCCTCCGGGTGCTCCGGTTTCCACCCAAATGCCAAAGTCTTGCAGGTTGGTAGGTTAATTGGACATCATACATTTCCCCTAGTATAGGTAGGTGGTAGGGAAATATATAGGGACAGGTTTGGATGTGATAGGAATACGGGATTAGTGTAGGATTAGTATTCATGGGTGGTTGACGGTCGGCACAGACTCGGTGGGCCGACGGGCCTGTTAAAGTGCTGTATCTCTAAACTAAACTAAATACTGACACCTAGTGTCACAGACACACACTGACACCCAGTAACAAAAACAAACACACAATGACACCCAGTAACACAGAGAACCACAGACACACAGTAAAAAAGACATACACTGACACCAAGCAACACAGACACACAATGACACACAGTAACAAAGACATACACTGACACCAAGTCACAAAGACATACACTGACACCAAGTAACAAAGATATACACTGACACCAAGTAACAAAGACATACACTTACACCAAGGAACAAAGACAGACAATTCCACCAAGTAACAAACACATACACTGACACCAAGTAACAAAGACATACACTGATACCCAGTAACACAGACACACACTTACACCAAGTAACAAAGACAGACACTGATACCCAGTAACACAGATACAAACTTACACCAAGTAACAAATACATACACTTACACCAAGTAACAAAGACATACACTGACACCCAGTAACAAAGACATACACTGATACCAAGTCACAAACACATACACTGACACCAAGTAACAAAGACATACACTTACACCAAGTGACAAAGACATACACTGATACCCAGGAACACAGACACGCACTGACACCCAGTTAGAAACACACACTGACCCCCAGTAACACAGACACACACTGACCCACAGTAACACAAACATACACTGACACCAAGTCACAAAGACACACACCGACACCCAGTAACCAAGACATACACTGACACCAAGTCACAAAGACATACACTGAAACACAGACACACACTTACACCAAGTAACACAGACATACACTGACACCAAGTATCAAAGACATACACTGATACCCAGTAACACAGACACACACTTACACCAAGCAACAAAGACAGACACTGATACCCAGTAACACAGACACACACTTACACCAAGTAACAAAGACATACACTTACACCAAGTAACACAGACATACTCTTACACCAAGTATTTTGACTTACACTTACACCAAGTAACAAAGACATACACTGATACCCAGTAACACAGACACACACTTACACCAAGGAACAAAGACATGCACTTACACCAAGTAACACAGACATACACATGCACCAAGTATTTTTACTTACACTTACACCAAGTAACAAAGACATACAATAACACCCAATAACAAAGACATACACTGACAGCAAGTCACAAACACATACACTGACAACAACAAACAACGACATACAATTACACCAAGTAACAAAGACACAGAATGATACACAGTATCACAGACACACACTGACACCCAGTTAGAAACACACACTGACCCCCAGTATCACAGACACACACTGACCCCCATTAACACAGACATACACTGACACCAAGTCACAAAGACACACACTGACACCCAGTAACAAAGACATGCACCGACACCAAGTCACAAAGACATACACTGATACACAGACACACACTTACACCAAGTAACAAGGACATACACTGATACCCAGTATCACAGTCACACACTTACACCAAGTAACAAGGACATACACAGACACCAAGTCACAAAGACACATACTGACACCCAGTAACAAAGACATACACTGACACCAAGACACAAAGACATACACAGATACCCAGGAACACAGACATACACTGACACCCAGTAATAAAGACATACACTGATACCAAGTCACAAAGACATACACTGATACCCAGTATCACAGACACACACTGACACCCAGTAACAAAGACATACACTGATACCAAGTCACAAAGACATACACTGATACCCAGTAACACAGACACACACTGACACCGAGTAACAAAGACATACACTGATAACAAGTCACAAAGACATACACTTACACCAAGAAACACAGACATACTCTTACACACACTGACCCACAGTAACACAGACATACACTGACACCAAGTCACAAAGACACACACTTACACACAGGAACAAAGACATACACTGACACCAAGTCACAAAGACATACACTGATACACAGATACACACTTACACCAAGTAACACAGACATACACTGACACCAAGTAACAAAGACATACACTGACACCAAGTCACAAAGACATACATTGATACACAGACACACACTTACACCAAGTTACACAGACATACACTGACACCAAGTAACAAAGATATACACTGATACCCTGTGTCACAGACACACACTTACACCAAGTAACAAAGACATACACTGACACCAAGTCACAAAGACACACACTGACCCCCAGTTACACAGACATACACTGACACCAAGTCACAAAGACATACACTGATACACAGACACACATTTACACCAAGTAACAAAGACATACACTGACACCAAGTAACAAAGACATACACTGATACCCAGTATAAAAGACACACACTTACACCAAGTCACAAAGACATACACTGATACCCAGGAACACAGTCACACACTGACACCCAGTACCAAAGACATACACTGATTCCAAGTCACAAAGACAGACACTGATACCCAGTAACACAGACACACACTGACACCCAGTAACAAAGACATACACTGATACCAAGTCACAAAGACATACACTGATACCCAGTAACACAGACACACACTGACACCCAGGAACAAAGACATACACTGACACCAAGTCACAAAGACATACACTGAAACCCAGTAACACAGACACACACTGACACCAAGTAACAAAGACATACACTGACACCAAGTAACAAATATACATGCACTTACACCAAGTAACACAGACATACACTGACACCAAGTAACAAAGACATACCCTTGCACCAAGTAAAAAAGACAGACACTGATACCCAGTAACACAGACACACACTGACACCAAGTAACAAAGACATACACTGACACCAAGTAACAAATATACATGCACTTACACCAAGTAACAAAGACATACACTTACACCAAGTATTTTGACATACACTGACAGCAAGTAACAAAGACATACACTGATACCCAGCTACACAGGCACACACTGTGGGGGGCGGGGGGGGGGGGGGGAGGGCGGTGGCACATTGGCGCAGTGGTTAGCACCGCAGCCTCACAGCTCCAGGGACACGGGTTCGATTCTGGGTACTGCCTGTGCGGAGTTTGCAAGTTCTCCAAAGACTTGCAGGTTGATAGTTTAATTGGCCATCGTAATTTGCCACTAGTATAGGTAGGTGGTAGGGAAATATATAGGGACAGGTGGGGATGTGATAGGAATACCGGATTAGTGTAGGATTAGTATAAATGGGTGGTTGATGGACGGCACAGACTCGTTGGGCCGAAGGGCCTGTTTGAGTGCTGTATCTCGAAAGTAAACTAAATACTGACACCTAGTGTCACAGACACACACTGACACCCAGTAACAAAAACAAACACACACTGACACCCAGTAACACAGAGAACCACTGATACACGGTGACAAAGACATACACTGACACCAAGTAACACAGACACACACTGACACCCAGTAACAAAGACATACACTGACACCAAGTCACAAAGACATACACTGACACCAAGTAACAAAGACATACACTGATACCCAGTAACACAGACACACACTTACACCAAGTAACAAAGACAGACACTTGCACCAAGTAACATAGACATACACTTACACCAAGTAACACAGACATACTCTTGCACCAAGTATGTTGACTTACACTTACACCAAGTAACAAAGAGATACGGTGACACCCAGTAACAAAGACATACACTGACACCAAGTCACAAACACATACACTGACACCAAGTAACAAAGAAATACACTTACACCAAGTAACAAAGACATACACTGATACCCAGCAACACAGACACACTCTGACACCCAGTTAGAAACACACACTGACCTCCAGTAACACAGACACACACTGACCCACAGTAACACAGACATACACTGACACCAAGTCACAAAAACACACACTGACACCCAGTAACAAAGACATACACTGACACCAAGTCACAAAGACATACACTGATACACAGATACACAGTTACACCAAGTAACACAGACACACACTGGCACCCAGTAACACAGACACACACTTACACCAAGTAACACAGACACACACTTCCACCAAGTAACAAATACATACACTTACACCAAGTAACACAGACATACACTGACACCAAGTAACAAAGACATACACTTACAGCAAGTAATAAAGACACACACTTACACGAAGTAACACAGACATACACTGACACCAAGTAACAAAGAGATACACTGATACCCAGTAAAACAGACACACACTTACACCAAGTAACAAAGACACAAACGTACACACAGTAACAAAGACTTACACTGACACCAAGTCACAATGACATCCACTGACACCCAGTAAAAAACACATACATTGACACCAAGTCACAAAGACATACACTGACACCAAGTAACAAAGACATACACTGATACCCAGTAGCACAGTCACACACTTACACCAAGTAACGAAGCCATACACTGACACCAATTAACAAAGACATACAATTACACCAAGTAACAAAGACACACACTTACACCAAGTAACACAGACATACACTGACACCAAGTAACAAAGACATACACTGTTACCCAGTAACACAGACACACACTTACACCAAGTAACAAAGACATACACTGATACCAAGTAACACAGACACACAATTACAACAAGTAACACAAACACACACTTACACCAAGTAACAAAGACATACACTGACACCAAGTAACAAAGACATACAATTACACCAAGTAACAAAGACACACACTTACACCATGTAACACAGACATACACTGACACCAAGTAACAAAGACATACACTGTTACCCAGTAACACAGACACACACTTACACCAAGTAACAAAGACATACACTGATACCAAGTGACACAGACACACACTTACACCAAGTAACACAGACACAAACTTACACCCAGTAACAAAGACATACACTGACATCAAGTAACAAAGACATACACTGATACCCAGTAACACAGACACACACTTACACCAAGTAACAAAGACAGTCACTGACACCCAGTAACACAGACAGACACGTACACCAAGTAACAAAGACATACACTGACACCAAGTAACAAAGACATAAACTGACACCCAGTAACACAGACACACACGGACACCAAGTAACAAAGACACACACATACACCAAGTAACACAGATGCACACTGACAGCCAGTAACACAGACACACTCATTCACCAAGTAACAACGACATACACTGACACCAAGTAACACAGACATACACTGACACCAAGTAACAAAGACATACACTGACACCAAGTAATAAAGACACACACTTACACGAAGTAACACAGACATACACTGACACCAAGTAACAAAGAGATACACTGATACCCAGTAAAACAGACACACACTTACACCAAGTAACAAAGACACAAACTTACACCCAGTAACAAAGACATACACTGACATCAAGGAACAAAGACATACACTGATACCCAGTAACACAGACACACACTTATACCAAGTAACAAAGACAGACACTGACACCCAGTAACACAGACAGACACGTACACCAAGTAACAAAGACATACACTGACACCAAGTAACAAAGACATAAACTGACACCCAGTAACACAGACACACACGGACACCAAGTAACAAAGACACACACATACACCAAGTAACACAGCTGCACACTGACATCCAGTAACACAGACACACACATTCACCAATAACAAAGACATACAATGTCACCAAGTAACAAGGACATACACTGATATCAAGTAACACAGACACACACTTACACCAAGTAACAAAGACATACACTTACAGCAAGTAATACAGACATACACTGACACAAAGTAACAAAGACATACACTGACGCCAAGTAACAAAGACATAAACTGACACCCAGTAACAAAGACATACACTGACACCAAGTCACAAAGACATCCACTGACACCCAGTAAAAAAGACATACATTGACATCAAGTCACAAAGACATCCAATGACAGCAAGTAACAAAGACATACACTGATACCCAGTAGCACAGACACACACTTACACCAAGTAACACAGACATACACTGACACCAAGTAACAAAGACATACACTTACAGCAAGTAATAAAGACACACACTTACACGAAGTAACACAGACATACACTGACACCAAGTAACAAAGAGATACACTGATACCCAGTAAAACAGACACACACTTACACCAAGTAACAAAGACACAAACTTACACACAGTAACAAAGACATACACTGTTACCCAGTAACACAGACACACACTTACACCAAGTAACAAAGACATACACTGATACCAAGTAACACAGACACACAATTACAACAAGTAACACAAACACACACTTACACCAAGTAACAAAGACATACACTGACACCAAGTAACAAAGACATACAATTACACCAAGTAACAAAGACACACACTTACACCATGTAACACAGACATACACTGACACCAAGTAACAAAGACATACACTGTTACCCAGTAACACAGACACACACTTACACCAAGTAACAAAGACATACACTGATACCAAGTGACACAGACACACACTTACACCAAGTAACACAGACACAAACTTACACCCAGTAACAAAGACATACACTGACATCAAGTAACAAAGACATACACTGATACCCAGTAACACAGACACACACTTACACCAAGTAACAAAGACAGTCACTGACACCCAGTAACACAGACAGACACGTACACCAAGTAACAAAGACATACACTGACACCAAGTAACAAAGACATAAACTGACACCCAGTAACACAGACACACACGGACACCAAGTAACAAAGACACACACATACACCAAGTAACACAGATGCACACTGACAGCCAGTAACACAGACACACTCATTCACCAAGTAACAACGACATACACTGACACCAAGTAACACAGACATACACTGACACCAAGTAACAAAGACATACACTGACACCAAGTAATAAAGACACACACTTACACGAAGTAACACAGACATACACTGACACCAAGTAACAAAGAGATACACTGATACCCAGTAAAACAGACACACACTTACACCAAGTAACAAAGACACAAACTTACACCCAGTAACAAAGACATACACTGACATCAAGGAACAAAGACATACACTGATACCCAGTAACACAGACACACACTTATACCAAGTAACAAAGACAGACACTGACACCCAGTAACACAGACAGACACGTACACCAAGTAACAAAGACATACACTGACACCAAGTAACAAAGACATAAACTGACACCCAGTAACACAGACACACACGGACACCAAGTAACAAAGACACACACATACACCAAGTAACACAGCTGCACACTGACATCCAGTAACACAGACACACACATTCACCAATAACAAAGACATACAATGTCACCAAGTAACAAGGACATACACTGATATCAAGTAACACAGACACACACTTACACCAAGTAACAAAGACATACACTTACAGCAAGTAATACAGACATACACTGACACAAAGTAACAAAAACATACACTGACGCCAAGTAACAAAGACATAAACTGACACCCAGTAACAAAGACATACACTGACACCAAGTCACAAAGACATCCACTGACACCCAGTAAAAAAGACATACATTGACATCAAGTCACAAAGACATCCAATGACAGCAAGTAACAAAGACATACACTGATACCCAGTAGCACAGACACACACTTACACCAAGTAACACAGACATACACTGACACCAAGTAACAAAGACATACACTTACAGCAAGTAATAAAGACACACACTTACACGAAGTAACACAGACATACACTGACACCAAGTAACAAAGAGATACACTGATACCCAGTAAAACAGACACACACTTACACCAAGTAACAAAGACACAAACTTACACACAGTAACAAAGACTTACACTGACACCAAGTCACAAAGACATCCACTGACACCCAGTAAAAAACACATACATTGACACCAAGTCACAAAGACATACACTGACACCAAGTAACAAAGACATACACTGATACCCAGTAGCTCAGACACACACTTACACCAAGTAACGAAGCCATACACTGACACCAATTAACAAAGACATACAATTACACCAAGTAACAAAGACACACACTTACACTAAGTAACACAGACATACACTGACACCAAGTAACAAAGACATACACTGTTACCCAGTAACACAGACACACACTTACACCAAGTAACAAAGACATACACTGATACCAAGTAACACAGACACACAATTACAACAAGTAACACAAACACACACTTACACCAAGGAACAAAGACATGCACTGACACCAAGTAACAAAGACATACAATTACACCAAGTAACAAAGACACACACTTACACCATGTAACACAGACATACACTGACACCAAGTAACAAAGACATACACTGATACCCAGTAACACAGACACACACTTACACCAAGTAACAAAGACAGACACTGACACCCAGTAACACAGACAGACACGTACACCAAGTAACAAAGACATACACTGACACCAAGTAACAAAGACATAAACTGACACCCAGTAACACAGACACACACGGACACCAAGTAACAAAGACACACACATACACCAAGTTACACAGATGAACACTGACAGCCAGTAACACAGACACACACATTCACCAAGTAACAAAGACATACACTGACACCAAGTAACAAGGACATACACTGATAACAAGTAACACAGACACACACTTACACCAAGTAACAAAGACATACACTTACAGCAAGTAATACAGACATACACTGACACAAAGTAACAAAGACATACACTGACGCCAAGTAACAAAGACATAAACTGACACCCAGTAACAAAGACATACACTGACACCAAGTCACAAAGACATCCACTGACAGCAAGTAACAAAGACATACACTGATACCCAGTAGCACAGACACACACTAACACCAAGTAACGAAGACATGCACTGACACCAAGTAACAAAGACATACACTGTTACCCAGTAACACAGACACACACTTACACCAAGTAACAAAGACAAACACTGAAACCATGTGACACAGACACACACTTACACCAAGTAACACAGACACAAACTTACACCCAGTAACAAAGACATACACTGACACCAAGTCACAAAGACAAACACTGATAACAAGTAACAAAGAAATACAATTACACGAAGTAACAAAGACACACACTTACACCATGTAACACAGACATACACTGTTACCCAGTAAGACAGACACACACTTACACCAAGTAAAAAAGACATACACTGATGCCAAGTAACACAGACACACACTTTCACCAAGTAACACAGACACACACTTACACCAAGGAACAAAGACATACACTGACACCAAGTAAAAAAGACATACACTTAAACTCCAGTAACACAGACACACACTTACACCAAGTAACAAAGACATACACTTACAGCAAGTAATACAGACATACACTGACACAAAGTAACAAAGACATACACTGATAGCAAGTAAGACAGACACACAATTACAACAAGTAACACAAACACACACTTACACCAAGTAACAAAGACATACACTGACACCAGGTAACAAAGACATACAATTACACCAAGTAACAAAGACACACACTTACACCAAGTAACACAGACATACACTGACACCAAGTAACAAAGACATACACTGTTAACCAGTAACACAGACACACACTTACAACAAGTAACATAGACATACACTGACACCAAGTCACAAAGACAAACACTGACACCCAGTAAAAAAGACATACATTGACACCAAGTCACAAAGACATACACTGACACCAAGTAACAAAGACATACACTGATACCCAGTAGCACAGACACACACATACACCAAGTAACGAAGACATACACTGACACCAAGTAACAAAGACATACAATTACACCAAGTAACACAGACACACACTGATACCCAGTAGCACAGACATACACTGACACCAAGTAACAAAGACATACACTGTTACCCAGTAACACAGACACACACTTACACCAAGTAACAAAGACACATACTGATAGCAAGTAACACAGACACACAATTACAACAAGTAACACAAACACACACTTACACCAAGTAACAAAGACATACACTGACACCAAGTAACAAAGACATACAATTACACCAAGTAACAAAGGCATACACTGTTACCCAGTAACAAAGACACACACTTACACCAAGTAACAAAGACAGACAATGATACCAAGTAATACAGACACACACTGTTACCCAGTAACAAAGACATACAATTACACGAAGTAACAAAGACACACACTTACACCAAGTAACACAGACATACACTGACACCAAGTAACAAAGACATACACTGTTACCCAGTAACGCAGACACACACTGACACCAAGCAACAAAGACATACACTGATGCCAAGTAACACAGACACACACTTTCACCAAGTAACACAGACACACACTTACACCAAGTAACAAAGACATACACTGACACCAAGTAAAAAAGACATACACTTAGACCAAGTAACAAAGACATACACTGATACCCAGTAACACAGACACACACTTACACCATGTAACAAAGTCATACACTGATACCCAGTAACACAGACACACACTTATGCCAAGTAGCACAGACATACACTGACAACAAGTAACGAAGACATACACTGATACCCAGTAACACAGACGCACACTTACACCAAGTAACAAAGACAGACACTGATGCTAAGTAACACAGACACACACTTTCACCAAGTAACACAGACACACACTTACACCAAGTAACAAAGACATACACTGACACCCAGTATCACAGACACACACGGACACCAAGTAACAAAGACACACACTTACACCAAGTAACACAGACACACACTGACATCCAGTAACACAGACACACACTTACACCAAGTAACAAAGACATGCACTGACACCAAGTAACAAAGACATACACTTACACCAAGTAACAAAGACATACACTGACACCAAGTAACAAAGACATACACTGATACCCAGTAACATAGACACAAACATACACAAAGTAACAAAGACATACACTGATACCCATTAAAACAGGCACACACTTACACCAAGTAACACAGACATACACTGACACCAAGTAACAAAGACATACACTGATACCCAGTAACACAGACACACACTTACACCAAGTAACAAAGACAGAGACTGATACCCAGTAACACAGACACACACGTACACCAAGTAACAAAGACATACACTGACACCAAGTAACAAAGACGCACACTTACACCAAGTAACAAAGACATAAACTGACACCAACTAACAAGGACATACACTGATAACAAGTAACATAGACACACACTTACACCAAGTAACACAGACATACACTGACACCAAGTAACAAAGACATACACTGTTTCCCAGTAACGCAGACACACACTTACACCAAGTAACAAAGACACACACTGATAGCAAGTAACACAGACACACAATTACAACAAGTAACACAAACACACACTTACACCAAGTAACAAAGACATACACTGACACCAAGTAACAAAGACATACAATTACACCAAGTAACAAAGACACACACTTACACCAAGCAACAAATACAGACACTGACACCAAGTAACAAAGACATACACTGTTACCCAGTAACACAGAAAGACACTTACACCAAGTAACAAAGACAGACAATGATCCCAAGTAACACAGACACACACTTACACCAAGTAACACAGACACAAACTTACACCCAGTAACAAAGACATACACTGACACCAAGTCACAAAGACAAACACTGATACCAAGTAACAAAGACATACAATTACACCAAGTAACTAAGACACACACTTACACCAAGTAACACAGACATACACTGACACCAAGTAACACAGACATACACTGTTACCCAGTAACACAGACACACACTGACACCAAGTAACAAGGACATACACTGATAACAAGTAACACAGACTCACACTTTCACCAAGTAACACAGTCATACACTGACACCAAGTAAAAAATACATACACTTAAACCAAGTAACAAAGACATACACTAATACCCAGTAACACAGACACACACTTACACCAAGTAACAAAGACATACATTGATACCCAGTAACACAGAGACACACTTATACCAAGTAGCACAGACATACACTGACACCAAGTAACAAAGACATTATCTGACACCCAGTAACACAGACACACACGGACACCAAGTCACAAAGACAAACTCTTACACCAAGTAACACAGACACACACTGACATCCGATAACACAGACACACACTTACACCAAGTAGCAAAGACATACACTGACACCAAGTAACAAAGACATACACTAACACCAAGTAACAAAGATATACACTGACACCAAGTAACAAAGACATACACTGATACCCAGTAACACAGACACACACTGACACCAAGTAACAAAGACATACACTGATACCCAATAACAGAGGCACACACTGGGGGGGAATGGGGGGCGGTGGCCACATTGGCGCAGTGGTTAGCACCGCAGCCTCACAGCTCCAGGGACCCGGGCTCGATTCTGTGTACTGCCATTGCGGAGTTTGCAAGTTCTCCCTGTGTCTGCGCGGGTTTCCTCCGGGTGCTCCGGTTTCCTCCCACATGCCAAAGACTTGCAGGTTGATAGGTTAATTGGGCATTATAAATTGCCCCTAGTATAGGTAGGTGGCAGGGAAATATATAGGGACATGTGGGGATGTGATCGAAATACGTGATTAGTGTAGGATTAGTATAAACGGGTGGTTGATGGTCGGCACAGACTCGGTGGGCCGAAGGGCCTGTTTAAGTGCTTTATCTCTAAACTAAACTAAATACTGACACCTAGGATCACAGACACACACTGACACCCAGTAACACAAACAAACACACACTGACACCCAGTAACACAGAGAACCACTGACACACAATAACAAAGACATCTTTTTTTTTTCTTTTTGGGCCTCCTTATCTCGAGAGACAATGGATACGCGCCTGGAGGTGGTCAGTGGTTTGTGAAGCAGCGCCTGGAGTGGCTATAAAGGCCAATTCTGGAGTGACAGGCTCTTCCACAGGTGCTGCAGAGAAATTTGTTTGTTGGGGCTGTTGCACAGTTGGCTCTCCCCTTGCGCCTCTGTCTTTTTTCCTGCCAACTACTAAGTCTCTTCGACTCGCCACAATTTAGCCCTGTCTTTATGGCTGCCCGCCAGCTCTGGCGAATGCTGGCAACTGACTCCCACGACTTGTGATCAATGTCACACGATTTCATGTCGCGTTTGCAGACGTCTTTATAACGGAGACATGGACGGCCGGTGGGTCTGATACCAGTGGCGAGCTCGCTGTACAATGTGTCTTTGGGGATCCTGCCATCTTCCATGCGGCTCACATGGCCAAGCCATCTCAAGCGCCGTTGACTCAGTAGTGTGTATAAGCTGGGGATGTTGGCCGCTTCAAGGACTTCTGTGTTGGAGATATAGTCCTGCCACCTGATGCCAAGTATTCTCCGAAGGCAGCGAAGATGGAATGAATTGAGACGTCGCTCTTGGCTGGCATACGTTGTCCAGGCCTCGCTGCCGTAGAGCAAGGTACTGAGGACACAGGCCTGATACACTCGGACTTTTGTGTTCCGTGTCAGTGCGCCATTTTCCCACACTCTCTTGGCCAGTCTGAACATAGCAGTGGAAGCCTTACCCATGCGCTTGTTGATTTCTGCATCTAGAGACAGGTTACTGGTGATAGTTGAGCCTAGGTAGGTGAACTCATGAACCACTTCCAGAGCGTGGTCGCCAATATTGATGGATGGAGCATTTCTGACATCCTGCCCCATGAAGTTCGTTTTCTTGAGGCTGATGGTTAGGCCAAATTCATTGCAGGCAGACGCAAACCTGTCGATGAGACTCTGCAGGCATTCTTCAGTGTGAGATGTTAAAGCAGCATCGTCAGCAAAGAGGAGTTCTCTGATGAGGACATTCCGTACTTTGGACTTCGCTCTTAGACGGGCAAGGTTGAACAACCTGCCCCCTGATCTTGTGTCACCAAGTAACATACACTGACACAAAGTAACAAAGACATACACTACACCAAGTAACAAAGACACACACTTACACCAAGTAACACAGACATACATTGACACCAAGTAAGAAAGACATACACTTACACCAAGTATTTTGACATACACTGACACCAAGTAACAAAGACAGACACTGATACCCAGTAACACAGACACACACTTACACCAAGCAACAAAGACTTACACTGACACCAAGTCACAAAGACACACTCTGACTCCCAGCAACAAAGACATACACTGACACCAAGTCACAAAGACATACACTGATACCCAGTAACACAGACACACACTTACATCAAGTAACAAAGACATCCACTGACACCAAGTAAAAAAGACATACACTTAAACCAAGTAACAAAGACATACACTGATACCCAGTAACACAGACACACACGTACACCAAGTAACAAAGACATACAGTGATACCCAGTAACAGAGACACACACTTATACCAAGTAGCACAGACATACACTGACACCAAGTAACAAAGACATACTCTGATACCCAGTAACACAGACGCACACTTACACCAAGTAACAAAGACAGACAATGATACCCAGTATCACAGACACACACTTACAACAAGTAACAAAGACATGTACTGACACCAAGTATCAAAGACATAAACTGACACCCCGTAACACAGACACACATGACACCATGTAACAAAGACACAGACTTACACCAAGTAACACAGACACACACTGACACCCAGTAACACAGACACCCACTTACACCAAGTAACAAAGACATACAATGACACCAAGTAACACAGACACAAACTTACACCCAGTAACAAAGACATACACTGACACCAAGTCACAAAGACAAACACTGATACCAAGTAACACAGACACACACTTACACCAAGTAACAAAGACATACACTGACACCAAGTAAAAAAGACATACACTTACACCAAGTAACAAAGACATACACTGATACCCAGTAACACAGACAAACACTTACACCAAGTAACAAAGACATACACTGATACCCAGTAACACAGACACACACTTATACCAAGTAGCACAGACACACACTGACACCAAGTAACAAAGACACACACTGATAGCAAGTACCACAGACACACAATTACAACAAGTAACACAAACACACACTTACACCAAGTAACAAAGACATACACTGACACCAAGTAACAAAGACATACAATTACACCAAGTAACAAAGACACACACTTACACCAAGTAACAAAGACAGACACTGACACCAAGTAACAAAGACATACACTGTTACCCAGTAACACAGAAACACACTTACACCAAGTAACAAAGACAGACACTGATACCAAGTAACACAGACACACACTTACTCCAAGTAACACAGACACAAACTTACACCCATTAACAAAGACATACACTTACACCAAGTCACAAAGACAAACACTGATACCAAGTAACAAAGACTTACAATTACACCAAGTAACAAAGACACACACTTACACCAAGTAACACAGACATACACTGACACCAAGTAACACAGACATACACTGTTACCATTAACACAGACACACACTTACACCAAGTAACAAAGACATACACTGAGACCATGTAACACAGACTCACACTTTCACCAAGTAACACAGTCATACACTGACACCAAGTAAAAAATACATACACTTAAACCAAGTAACAAAGACATACACTAATACCCAGTAACACAGACACACACTTACACCAAGTAACAAAGACATACATTGATACCCAGTAACACAGAGACACACTTATACCAAGTAGCACAGACATACACTGACACCAAGTAACAAAGACATTATCTGACACCCAGTAACACAGACACACACGGACACCAAGTCACAAAGACAAACTCTTACACCAAGTAACACAGACACACACTGACATCCGATAACACAGACACACACTTACACCAAGTAGCAAAGACATACACTGACACCAAGTAACAAAGACATACACTAACACCAAGTAACAAAGATATACACTGACACCAAGTAACAAAGACATACACTGATACCCAGTAACACAGACACACACTGACACCAAGTAACAAAGACATACACTGATACCCAATAACAGAGGCACACACTGGGGGGGAATGGGGGGCGGTGGCCACATTGGCGCAGTGGTTAGCACCGCAGCCTCACAGCTCCAGGGACCCGGGCTCGATTCTGTGTACTGCCATTGCGGAGTTTGCAAGTTCTCCCTGTGTCTGCGCGGGTTTCCTCCGGGTGCTCCGGTTTCCTCCCACATGCCAAAGACTTGCAGGTTGATAGGTTAATTGGGCATTATAAATTGCCCCTAGTATAGGTAGGTGGCAGGGAAATATATAGGGACATGTGGGGATGTGATCGAAATACGTGATTAGTGTAGGATTAGTATAAACGGGTGGTTGATGGTCGGCACAGACTCGGTGGGCCGAAGGGCCTGTTTAAGTGCTTTATCTCTAAACTAAACTAAATACTGACACCTAGGATCACAGACACACACTGACACCCAGTAACACAAACAAACACACACTGACACCCAGTAACACAGAGAACCACTGACACACAATAACAAAGACATCTTTTTTTTTTCTTTTTGGGCCTCCTTATCTCGAGAGACAATGGATACGCGCCTGGAGGTGGTCAGTGGTTTGTGAAGCAGCGCCTGGAGTGGCTATAAAGGCCAATTCTGGAGTGACAGGCTCTTCCACAGGTGCTGCAGAGAAATTTGTTTGTTGGGGCTGTTGCACAGTTGGCTCTCCCCTTGCGCCTCTGTCTTTTTTCCTGCCAACTACTAAGTCTCTTCGACTCGCCACAATTTAGCCCTGTCTTTATGGCTGCCCGCCAGCTCTGGCGAATGCTGGCAACTGACTCCCACGACTTGTGATCAATGTCACACGATTTCATGTCGCGTTTGCAGACGTCTTTATAACGGAGACATGGACGGCCGGTGGGTCTGATACCAGTGGCGAGCTCGCTGTACAATGTGTCTTTGGGGATCCTGCCATCTTCCATGCGGCTCACATGGCCAAGCCATCTCAAGCGCCGTTGACTCAGTAGTGTGTATAAGCTGGGGATGTTGGCCGCTTCAAGGACTTCTGTGTTGGAGATATAGTCCTGCCACCTGATGCCAAGTATTCTCCGAAGGCAGCGAAGATGGAATGAATTGAGACGTCGCTCTTGGCTGGCATACGTTGTCCAGGCCTCGCTGCCGTAGAGCAAGGTACTGAGGACACAGGCCTGATACACTCGGACTTTTGTGTTCCGTGTCAGTGCGCCATTTTCCCACACTCTCTTGGCCAGTCTGAACATAGCAGTGGAAGCCTTACCCATGCGCTTGTTGATTTCTGCATCTAGAGACAGGTTACTGGTGATAGTTGAGCCTAGGTAGGTGAACTCATGAACCACTTCCAGAGCGTGGTCGCCAATATTGATGGATGGAGCATTTCTGACATCCTGCCCCATGAAGTTCGTTTTCTTGAGGCTGATGGTTAGGCCAAATTCATTGCAGGCAGACGCAAACCTGTCGATGAGACTCTGCAGGCATTCTTCAGTGTGAGATGTTAAAGCAGCATCGTCAGCAAAGAGGAGTTCTCTGATGAGGACATTCCGTACTTTGGACTTCGCTCTTAGACGGGCAAGGTTGAACAACCTGCCCCCTGATCTTGTGTCACCAAGTAACATACACTGACACAAAGTAACAAAGACATACACTACACCAAGTAACAAAGACACACACTTACACCAAGTAACACAGACATACATTGACACCAAGTAAGAAAGACATACACTTACACCAAGTATTTTGACATACACTGACACCAAGTAACAAAGACAGACACTGATACCCAGTAACACAGACACACACTTACACCAAGCAACAAAGACTTACACTGACACCAAGTCACAAAGACACACTCTGACTCCCAGCAACAAAGACATACACTGACACCAAGTCACAAAGACATACACTGATACCCAGTAACACAGACACACACTTACATCAAGTAACAAAGACATCCACTGACACCAAGTAAAAAAGACATACACTTAAACCAAGTAACAAAGACATACACTGATACCCAGTAACACAGACACACACGTACACCAAGTAACAAAGACATACAGTGATACCCAGTAACAGAGACACACACTTATACCAAGTAGCACAGACATACACTGACACCAAGTAACAAAGACATACTCTGATACCCAGTAACACAGACGCACACTTACACCAAGTAACAAAGACAGACAATGATACCCAGTATCACAGACACACACTTACAACAAGTAACAAAGACATGTACTGACACCAAGTATCAAAGACATAAACTGACACCCCGTAACACAGACACACATGACACCATGTAACAAAGACACAGACTTACACCAAGTAACACAGACACACACTGACACCCAGTAACACAGACACACAATTACAACAAGTAACACAAACACACACTTACACCAAGTAACAAAGACATACACTTACACCAGGTAACAAAGACAAACACTGACACCAAGTAACAAAGACATACACTGATACCCAGTAACACAGACACACACTTACACCAAGTAACAAAGACATACACTGACACCAAGTAAAAAAGACATACACTTACACCAAGTAACAAAGACATACACTGATACCCAGTAACACAGACAAACACTTACACCAAGTAACAAAGACATACACTGATACCCAGTAACACAGACACACACTTATACCAAGTAGCACAGACATACACTGACACCAAGTAACAAAGACATACACTGAAACCCAGTAACACAGACGCACACTTACACCAAGTGACAAAGACAGACAATGATACCCAGTATCACAGACACACACTTACAACAAGTAACAAAGACATGCACTGACACCAAGTATCAAAGACATAAACTGACACCCCGTAACACAGACACACACGGACACCATGTAACAAAGACACAGACTTACACCAAGTAACACAGACACACACTGACACCCAGCAACACAGACACACACTTACACCAAGTAACAAAGACATACAATGACACCAAGTAACAAAGACATACACTTACACCAGGTAACAAAGACATACACTGACACCAAGTAACAAAGACATTCACTGATACCCAGTAACACAGACACACACTTACACCAAGTAACACAGACATACACTGACACCAAGTAACAAAGACATACACTGATACCCAGTAACACAGGCACACACTTACACCAAGTAACAAAGACAGACACTGATAGCCAGTAACACAGACACACACTTACACCAAGTAACAAAGACACACACTGATACCCAGTAACACAGACACAAACTTACACCAAGTAACACAGACACACACTGACACCCAGTAACACAGACACACACTTACACCAAGTAACAAAGACATACAATGACACCAAGTAACAAAGGCATACACTGACACCAAGTAACAAAGACATAAACTGACACCCAGTAACACAGACACACACGGACACCAAGTCACAAAGACAAACACTTACACCAAGTAACACAGACACACACTGACACCCAGTAACACAGACACACACTTACACCAAGTAACAAAGACATACAATGACACCAAGTAACAAAGACATACACATACACCAGGTAACAAAGACATACACTGACACCAAGTAACAAAGACATATACTGATACCCAGTAACACAGACACACACTTACACCAAGTAACACAGACACACACTGACACCAAGTAACAAAGACATACACTTACACCAAGTAACAAAGACAGACACTGATGCCCAGTAACACAGACACACACTGACACCAAGTAACAAAGACATACACTGATACCCAGTAACAGTGGCACACACTGAGGGGGGGGGGGGGGGGGGAATGGGGGGCGGTGGCCACATTGGCGCAGTGGTTAGCACCGCAGCCTCACAGCTCCAGGGACCTGGATTCGATTCTGGGTACTGCCTGTGCGGAGTTTGCAAGTTCCCCCTGTGTCTGCGTAGGTTTCCTCCGGGTGCTCCGGTTTCCTCCCAAATGCCAAAGACTTGCAGGTTGATAGGTTAATTGGCCATTATAAATTGCCCCTAGTATAGGTAGGTGGCAGGGAAATATATAGGGACAGGTGGGGATGTGATAGAAATACGTGATTAGTGTAGGATTAGTATAAATGGGTGGTTGATGGTCGGCACAGACTCGGTGGGCCGAATGGCCTGTTTAAGTGCTTTATCTCTAAAGTAAACTAAATACTGACACCTAGTGTCACAGACACACAATGACACCCAGTAACACAAACAAAGACACACTGACACCCAGTAACACAGAGAACCACTGATACACAATAACAAAGACATGCACTGACACCAAGTAACACAGACACACACTGACACCCAGTAACAAAGACATGCACAAACACAAAGTAACAAAGACATACACTGACACAAAGTAACAAAGACATACACTCACACCAAGTAACAAAGACACGCACTTACACCAAGCAACACAGACATACACTGACACGAAGTAAAACAGACACACACTGACACCCTGTAACACAAACAAACACACTGAAAGCAAGTAACACAGACATACACTGACACCAAGTAACAAAGACAGACACTGAAACCCAGTAACACAGGCACACACTGTGGGGAGGGGGGCACATATCGCGCAGTGGTTAGCACCGCAGCCTCACAGCTCCAGGGACCCGGGTTCGATTCTGGGTACTGCCTGTGCGGAGTTTGCAAGTTCTCCCTGTGTCTGCGTGGTTTTCCTCCGGGTGCTCCGGTTTCCTCCCACATGCCAAAGTCTTACAGGTTGATAGATTGACACAAAGTAACAAAGACATACACTGACACAAAGCAACAAAGACATACACTTACACCAAGTAACAAAGACACACACTTACACCAAGTAACACAGACATACACTGACACCAAGTAAGAAAGACATACACATACACCAAGTATTTTGACATACACTGACACCAAGTAACAAAGACAGACACTGATACCCTGTAACACAGACACACACTTACACCAAGCAACAAAGACATACACTGACACCAGGTCACAAAGACATACACTGATACCCAGTAACAAAGACACACACATACACCAAGTAACACAGACATACACTGACACCAAGTAACAAAGATATACACTGACACCCAGTAACACAGACACAGACGGACACCAAGTAACAAAGACACACACCTACACCAAGTAACACAGAGACACATTGACACAATCTAACACAGACATACACTGACACCAAGTAACAAAGACATACACTGATACCCAGTAAGGCAGGCACACACTTCCACCTATTAACAGACATACACTGACATCAAGTAACAAAGACATACACTGACACCAAGTAACAAAGACACACACTTACACCAAGTAACACAGACATACACTGACACCAAGTAACAAAGACACGCAATTAGACCAAGTAACAAAGACAGACACTGATACCCAGTAACACAGACACACACTTGCACCAAGGAAAAAAGACATACACTGATACCCAGTAACACAGGCACACAATGTGGAGAGGGGGGCACATATCGCGCAGTGGTTAGCACCGCGGCCTCACAGCTCCAGGGACCCGGGTTCGATTCTGGGTACTGCCTGTGCGAAGTTTGCAAGTTCTCCCTGTGTCTGCGTGAGTTTCCTCCGGGTGCTCCGGTTTCCTCCCACATGCCAAATACTTGCAGGTTGATCGGTTAATTGGCCATCAAAAAATGCCCCTAGTATAGGTAGGTGGTAGGGAAATATATAGGGAGAGGTGGGGATGTGATAGGAATACGGGATTAGTGTAGGATTATCATAAATGGGTGGATGATGTCCGGCACAGTCCGGTGGCCGAAGGTCCTGTATAAGGGCTGTATCTCTAAAATAAACTAAATACTGACACCTAGTGTCAAAGACATACACTGACACCAAGTCACAAAGACATACACTGATACCCAGTAACACAGAAGCACACTGATACCCAGTAACACAGACACACACTGACACCAAGTAACAAAGACAGTCACTGACACCAAGTAAGAAAGGCATACACTGACACCAAGTAACAAAGACATACACTTACACCAAGTATTTTGACATACACTGACACCAAGTAACAAAGACATACACTGATACCCAGTAACACAGACACACACTGACACCACGTAACAAAGAAATGCCCTGACACCAAGTCACAAAGACACACACTGACACCAAGTCACAAAGACATACACTGATACACTGTAACACAGACACACACTTACACCAAGTAACAAAGACATATACTGACACCCAGTAACAAAGACATACACTGACACCCAGTAACACAGACACACACGGACAACATGTAACAAAGACACACAGTTACACCAAGTAACACAGACACACACTGACACCCAGTAACACAGACACACACTTACACCAAGTAACACAGACATACACTGACACCAAGTGGCAAAGACATACTCTGATACCCAGTAACACAGGCACACACTTACACCAATTAACACAGACATACACTGACACCAAGTAACAAAGACATACACTGACACCAAGTAACAAAGACATACACTTACACCAAGTAACAAAGACATACACTTACACCAAGTAACAAAGACATACACTTACACCAAGTAACAAAGACACAGACTTACACCAAGTAACCCAGACATACACTGAAACCAAGTATCAAAGACAGACAATTACACCAAGTAACAAAGACATACACTTACACCAAGTATTTTCACATACACTGACACCAAGTAACAAAGACATACACTGATAACCAGTAACACAGACACACACTTACACCAAGTAACAAAGACATACACTGACATAAAGTCACAAGGAAACACACTGACACCCAGTAACAAAGACATACACTGACACCAAGTCACAAAGACATACACTGATACCCAGTAACACAGACACACACTTACACCAAGTAACACAGACATACACTGACACCAAGTAACAAAGGCATACACTGATACCCAGTAACACAGACACACACTTACACCAAGTAACAAAGACAGACACTGATACCCAGTAACACAGACACACACTTACACCCAGTAACACAGAAACACACGGACACCAAGTAACAAAGACACACACTTACACCAAGTAACACAGACACACAGTGACACCCAGTAACGCAAACAAACGCACTGACACCAAGTAACACAGACACACACTTACAGCAAGTAACACAAACACACACTTACACCAAGTAACAAAGACATACACTGACACCAAGTTACAAAGACACACACTTACACCAAGTAACACAGACATATCACTGACACCAAGTAACAAAGACATACACTGATACCCAGTAACACAGACACACGCTTACACCAAGTAACAAAGACAGACACTGATACCCAGTAGCATAGACACACACTTACACCAAGTAACAAAGACATACACTGACACCCAGTAACAAAGTCATACACTGACATCCAGTAACACAGACACACACGGACACCAAGTAACAAAGACACATACTTACACCAAGTAACACAGACGCACTCTGACACCCAGTAACACAGACACACACTTACACCAAGTAACAAAGACATACACTGACACCAAGTATCAAAGACACACATTGATCCCCAGTGACACAGGCACACTCTTACACCAAGTAACAAAGACATACACTGACACCAAGTAGCAAAGACATACACTGACACCAAGTAACAAAGACATACACTTACACCAAGCAACAAAGACACACACTTACACCAAGTAACCGAGACATACACTGGAACCAAGTAACAAAGACAGACAATTACACCAAGTAACAAAGACATACACTTACACCAAGTATTTTGACATAAACTGACACCAAGTACAAAGGCATACACTGATACCAAGTCACAAAGACATACACTGACACCCAGTAACAAAGACAGACACTGAAACCAAGTCACAAAGACATACACTGATACCCAGTAACACAGACACACACTTACACCAAGTAACACGGACACACACTGACACCAAGTAACAAAGACATACACTGATACCCAGTAACACAGACACACACTTACACCAAGTAACAAAGACAGACACTGATACCCAGTAGCATAGACACACACTTACACCAAGTAACAAAGACATACACTGACACCCAGTAACAAAGTCATACACTGACATCCAGTAACACAGACACACACGGACACCAAGTAACAAAGACACATACTTACACCAAGTAACACAGACACACTCTGACACCCAGTAACACAGACACACACTTACACCAAGTAACAAAGACATACACTGACACCAAGTATCAAAGACACACATTGATCCCCAGTGACACAGGCACACTCTTACACCAAGTAACAAAGACATACACTGACACCAAGTAGCAAAGACATACACTGACACCAAGTAACAAAGACATACACTGACACCAAGCAACAAAGACACACACTTACACCAAGTAACCGAGACATACACTGGAACCAAGTAACAAAGACAGACAATTACACCAAGTAACAAAGACATACACTTACACCAAGTATTTTGACATAAACTGACACCAAGTACAAAGGCATACACTGATACCAAGTCACAAAGACATACACTGACACCCAGTAACAAAGACAGACACTGAAACCAAGTCACAAAGACATACACTGATACCCAGTAACACAGACACACACTTACACCAAGTAACACGGACACACACTGACACCAAGTAACAAAGACATACACTGATACCCAGTAACACAGACACACACTTACACCAAGTAACAAAGACAGACACTGATACCCAGTAACACAGACAGACTCTTCCACCTAGTAACAAAGACATATACTGACACCCAGTTACAAAGACATACACTGACACCCAGTAACACAGACACACAGGACACCAAGTAACAAAGGCACACACTTACACCAAGTAACACAGGCACACACTGACACCAAGTATCAAAGACACACACTTACACCAAGTAACACAAACACACCCTGACACCAAGTAACACAAACACACACTTACACCAAGTAACAAAGGCACACACTTACACCAAGTAACAAAGAAATACACTGACACCAAGTAACACAGACACACACTTACACCAAGTAACACAAACACACCCTGACACCAAGTAACACAAACACACACTTACACCAAGTAACAAAGACATAAACTGACACCAAGTAACAAAGACACACACTTACACCAAGTAACCAAGACATAGACTGACACCAAGTAACAAAGACATACACTTACACCAAGTAACACAGACATACACTGACACCAAGTCACAAAGACACACACTGACACCCAGTAACAAAGACATACAAAGACACCAAGTCACAAAGACATACACTGATACCCAGTAACACAGACACACACTTACACCAAGTAACACAGACATACACTGACACCAAGTAACAAAGACATACACTGATACCCAGTAACACAGACTCACACTTACACCAAGAAACACAGACATACACTGACACCAAGTAACAAAGACACACACTGACACCCAGTAACACAGACACACAGGACACCAAGTAACAAAGACACACACTTACACCAAGTAACACAGGCACACACTGACACCCAGCAACACAAACAAACACACTGACACCAAGTGACACAGACATACACTGACACCTAGTAACAAAGACATCCACTGATACCCAGTAACACAGGCTCACACTTAGGGGGTGGGGGTGGGGGCACATTGGCGCAATCGTTAGCACCGCAGCGTCACAGCTCCAGGGAACCGGGTTCGATTCTGGGTAATGCCTGTGCGGAGTTTGCAAGTTCTCCCTGTGTCTGCGTGAGTTTCTTCCGGGTGCTCCGGTTTCCTCCCACATGCAGGTTGATAGGTTAATTGGCCATCATAAATTGCCCCTAGTATAGGTAGGTGGTAGGGAAATATATAGGGACAGGTGGGGATGTGATAGGAATACGGGATTAGTGTAGGATTAGTATAAATGGGTGGTTGATGGTCGGCACAGACACGGTTGGCGAAGGGCCTGTTTCAGTGCAGCATCACTAAACTAAATACTGACACCAAGTAACACAAACAAACACACACTGACCCCCAGTAACACAGACATACACTGATACCCAGTGACACAGACACACACTTACACCAAGTAACAAAGACATACACTGACACCAAGTAACAAAGACATACACTTACACCAAGTAACACAGACATACACTGACACCAAGTAACAAAGACACACACTTACACCAAGTAACACAGACATACACTGACACCAAGTAACACAGACACACACTTACACCAAGTAACAAAGACATACACTGACACCCAGTAACAAAGACAGACACTGACACCCAGTAACACAGACACACACGGACACCAAGTAACAAAGACACACACTTACACCAGGTAACACAGACACACATTGACACCCAGTAACACTGACACACACTTACACCAAGTAACAAAGACATACACTGACACCAAGTAACAAAGACATACACTGACACCAAGTAACACAGACACACACTGACCCCCAGTAACACAGACATACACTGATACCCAGTGACACAGACACACACTTACACCAAGTAACAAAGACATACACTGACACCAAGTAACAAAGACATACACTTACACCAAGTAACACAGACATACACTGACACCAAGTAACAAAGACACACACTTAATCCAAGTAACACAGACATACACTGACACCGAGTAACACAGACACACACTTACACCAAGTAACACAAACACACACTTACACCAAGTAACAAGGACATACACTGACACCAAGTAACAAAGACACACACTTACACCAAGTAACACATACATGGACTGACACCCAGTAACACAAACAAACACACTGACACCAAGTAACACAGATATACACTGACACCAAGTAACAAAGACATACATTGATACCCAGTAACACAGACACACACTGGGAGGGGGGCACATTGGCGCAATGGTTAGCACCGCAGCGTCGCAGCTCCAGGGACCCGGGCTCGATTCTGGGTACTGCCTGTGCGGAGTTTTCCAGTTCTCCCTGTGTCTGCGTGAGTTTCTTCCGGGTGCTCCGGTTTCCTCCCACATGCCAAAGACTTGCAGGTTGATAGGTTAATTGGCCATCATAAATTGCCCCTAGTATAGGTAGGTGGTAGGGAAATATATAGGGACAGGTGGGGATGTGATAGGAATACGGGATTAGTGTAGGATTAGTATAAATGGGTGGTTGATGGTCGGCACAGACACGGTTGGCGAAGGGCCTGTTTCAGTGCAGCATCACTAAACTAAATACTGACACCCAGTAACACAAACAAACACACACTGACACCCAGTAACATAGAGAAACACAGAGACACACTTACACCAAGTAACAAAGACATGCACTGACACCAAGTAACAAAGACAGAAACTGACACCCAGTAACACAGACACAGACGGACACCAAGTAACAAAGACACACACTTACACCAAATAACACAGACACACACTTACACCAAGTAACCAAGACATACACTGACACCCAGTAACAAAGACATACACTTACACCAAGTAACACAGGCACACACTTACACCAAGTAAAACAGACATACACTGACACCAAGTAACAAAGACATACACTGATACCCAATAACACAGACACACACTTACACCAAGTAACAAAGACAGAAACTGATACCCAGTAACACAGACACACACTTACACCAAGTAACACAAACACACACTTACACCAAGTAACAAGGACATACACTGACACCAAGTAACAAAGACACACACTTACACCAAGTAACACATACATGGACTGACACCCAGTAACACAAACAAACACACTGACACCAAGTAACACAGATATACACTGACACCAAGTAACAAAGACATACATTGATACCCAGTAACACAGACACACACTGGGAGGGGGGCACATTGGCGCAATGGTTAGCACCGCAGCGTCGCAGCTCCAGGGACCCGGGTTCGATTCTGGGTACTGCCTGTGCGGAGTTTTCCAGTTCTCCCTGTGTCTGCGTGAGTTTCTTCCGGGTGCTCCGGTTTCCTCCCACATGCCAAAGACTTGCAGGTTGATAGGTTAATTGGCCATCATAAATTGCCCCTAGTATAGGTAGGTGGTAGGGAAATATATAGGGACAGGTGGGGATGTGATAGGAATACGGGATTAGTGTAGGATTAGTATAAATGGGTGGTTGATGGTCGGCACAGACACGGTTGGCGAAGGGCCTGTTTCAGTGCAGCATCACTAAACTAAATACTGACACCCAGTAACACAAACAAACACACACTGACACCCAGTAACATAGAGAAACACTGAGACACAGTAACAAAGACATACACTGACACCCAGTAACACAGACACACAGGACACCAAGTAACAAAGACACGCACTTACACCAAGTAACACAGGCAAACACTGACACCCAGTAACACAAACAAACATACTGACACCAAGTGACACAGACATACATTGACACCAAGTAACAAAGACATACACTGACACCAAGTCACAAAGACACACACTGACACCCAGTAACAAAGACATACACTGACACCAAGTCACAAAGACATACACTGATACCCAGTAACACAGACACACACTTACACCAAGTAACACAGACATACACTGACACCAAGTAACAAAGACATAAACTGACACCAAGTCACAAAGACACACACTGACACCCAGTAACAAAGACATACACTGACACCAAGTCACAAAGACATACACTGATACCCAGCAACACAGACACACACTTACACCAAGTAACACAGACATACACTGACACCAAGTAACAAAGACGGACACTGATACAAAGTAACACAGACACACACTTACACCAAGTAACAAAGACATGCACTGACACCAAGTAACAAAGACAGAAACTGACACCCAGTAACACAGACACAGACGGACACCAAGTGACAAAGACACACACTTACACCAAATAACACAGACACACACATACACCAAGTAACCAAGACATACACTGACACCAAGTAACAAAGACATACACTTACACCAAGTAACACAGGCACACACTTACACCAAGTAAAACAGACATACACTGACACCAAGTAACAAAGACATACACTGATACCCAATAACACAGACACACACTTACACCAAGTAACAAAGACAGAAACTGATATCCAGTAACACAGACAGACACTGACACCAAGTAACAAAGACATTAACTGACACCCAGTAACACAGACACACACGGACACCAAGTAACAAAGACACAAACTTACACCAAGTAACACAGACACACACTGACACCCAGTAACCCAGACACACACTTACACCAAGTAACAAAGACATACACTGACACCAATTAACAAAGACATACACTTACACCAAGTAACAAAGACATGCACTGACACCAAGTAACAAAGACATACACTGATACCCAGTAACACAGACACACACTTACACCAAGTAACAAAGACATACACTGATACCCACGAACACAGACACACACTTACAACAAGTAATAAAGACATACACTGACACCAAGTCACAAAGACAAACACTGACACCCAGTAACAAAGACATACACTGACACCAAGTCACAAAGACATACACTGATACACAGTTACACAGACACACACTTCCACCAAGTTACACAGACATACACTGACACCAAGTAACAAAGACAGACACTGATACCCAGTAACACAGACACACACTTACACCAAGTAACAAAGACAGACACTGATACCCAGTAACACAGCCACACACTTACATCAAGTAACTAAGACATACACTGACACCCAGTAACAAAGACAGACACTGACACCCAGTAACACAGACACACACGGACACCAAGTAACAAAGACATACACTGACACCAAGTAACAAAGACATACACTTACACCAAGTAACACAGACACACACTGACCCCCAGTAACACAGACATACAATGATACCCAGTGACACAGACACACACTTACACCAAGTAACAAAGACATACACTGACACCAAGTAACAAAGACATACACTGACACCAAGTAACACAGACATACACTGACACCAAGTAACAAAGACACACACTTACACCAAGTAACACAGACATACACTGACACCAAGTAACACAGACACACACTTACACCAAGTAACACAAACACACACTTACACCAAGTAACAAGGACATACACTGACACCAAGTAACAAAGACACACACTTACACCAAGTAACACATACATGGACTGACACCCAGTAACACAAACAAACACACTGACACCAAGTAACACAGATATACACTGACACCAAGTAACAAAGACATACATTGATACCCAGTAACACAGACACACACTGGGAGGGGGGCACATTGGCGCAATGGTTAGCACCGCAGCGTCGCAGCTCCAGGGACCCGGGTTCGATTCTGGGTACTGCCTGTGCGGAGTTTTCCAGTTCTCCCTGTGTCTGCGTGAGTTTCTTCCGGGTGCTCCGGTTTCCTCCCACATGCCAAAGACTTGCAGGTTGATAGGTTAATTGGCCATCATAAATTGCCCCTAGTATAGGTAGGTGGTAGGGAAATATATAGGGACAGCTGGGGATGTGATAGGAATACGGGATTAGAGTAGGATTAGTATAAATGGGTGGTTGATGGTCGGCACAGACACGGTTGGCGAAGGGCCTGTTTCAGTGCAGCATCACTAAACTAAATACTGACATCCAGTAACACAAACAAACACACACTGACACCCAGTAACATAGAGAAACACTGATACACAGTAACACAGACATTCACTGATACCCAGTAACACATACACACACTTACACCAAGTAACAAAGACATACCCTGACACCAAGTCACATAGACACACACTGACACCCAGTAACAAAGACATACACTGATACCCAGTAACACAGACACACACTTACACCAAGTAACACAGACATTCACTGACACCAAGTAACAAAGACAAACACTGATACCCAGTAACACAGACACACACTTACACTAAGTAACAAAGACAGACACTGATAACAAGTAACACAGAGACACACTTACACTAAGTAACAAAGACATGCACTGACACCAAGTAACAAAGACAGAAACTGACACCCAGTAACACAGACACACACGGACACCAAGTAACACAGACACACACTTACACCAAGTAACACAGACACACACTGACACCCAGTAACACAGACACACACTGACACCCAGTAACACAGACACACACATACACCAAGTAACCAAGACATGCACTGACACCAAGTAACAAAGACATACACTTACACCAAGTAGCAAAGACATACACTGACACCAAGTAACAAAGACATACACTGATACCCAGTAACACAGACACACACTTACACCAAGTAACAAAGACAGACACTGATACTCATTAACACAGACACACAATTACACCAAATAGCAAAGAATACACTGACACCCAGTAACAAAGACATACACGGACACCAAGTAAAAAAGACACAGACTTACAACAAGTAACACAGACACACACTGACACCCAGTAACGCAGACACACACTTACACCAAGTAACAATGACATACACTGACACCAAGTAACAAAGACATACACTCACACCAAGTAACAAAGACATACACTGATATACAGTAACAGAGAAACACACTTACACCAAGTAACACAGACATACACTGACACCAAGTAACAAAGACAGACACTGATACCCAATAAAACAGGCACACTCTGGGGGAGGGGAGGGTGTGGACGGGGTACATTGGCGCAGTGTTTAGCACCGCAGCCTCACAGCTCCAGGGACCCGGGTTCGATTCTGGGTACTGCCTGTGCGGAGTTTGCAAGTTCTCCCTGTGTCTGCGTGAGTTTCCTCCGGGTGCTCCGGTTTCCTCCCACATGCCAAAGACTTGCAGGTTGATAGGTTAATTGGCCATCAAAAATTGCCCCTTGTATAGGTCGGTGATCGGGAAATATAAAGGGACAGGTGGGGATGTGATCGGAATACGGAATTAGTGTAGGATTATCATAAATTGGTGGTTGATGGTCGGCACAGACTGGGTGGGCCGAAGGGCCTGTTTAAGTGCTGTGTCTCGACACTAAACTAAATACTGACACCTAGTGTCACAGACATACACTGACACCAAGTAACAAAGACATACACTGATACCCAGTAACACAGACTCACACTTACACCAAGAAACACAGACATACACTGACACCAAGTAACAAAGACACACACTGACACCCAGTAACACAGACACACAGGACACCAAGTAACAAAGACACACACTTACACCAAGTAACACAGGCACACACTGACACCCAGCAACACAAACAAACACACTGACACCAAGTGACACAGACATACACTGACACCTAGTAACAAAGACATCCACTGATACCCAGTAACACAGGCTCACACTTAGGGGGTGGGGTTGGGGGCACATTGGCGCAATCGTTAGCACCGCAGCGTCACAGCTCCAGGGACCCGGGTTCGATTCTGGGTAATGCCTGTGCGGAGTTTGCAAGTTCTCCCTGTGTCTGCGTGAGTTTCTTCCGGGTGCTCCGGTTTCCTCCCACATGCAGGTTGATAGGTTAATTGGCCATCATAAATTGCCCCTAGTATAGGTAGGTGGTAGGGAAATATATAGGGACAGGTGGGGATGTGATAGGAATACGGGATTAGTGTAGGATTAGTATAAATGGGTGGTTGATGGTCGGCACAGACACGGTTGGCGAAGGGCCTGTTTCAGTGCAGCATCACTAAACTAAATACTGACACCAAGTAACACAAACAAACACACACTGACCCCCAGTAACACAGACATACACTGATACCCAGTGACACAGACACACACTTACACCAAGTAACAAAGACATACACTGACACCAAGTAACAAAGACATACACTTACACCAAGTAACACAGACATACACTGACACCAAGTAACAAAGACACACACTTACACCAAGTAACACAGACATACACTGACACCAAGTAACACAGACACACACTTACACCAAGTAACAAAGACATACACTGACACCCAGTAACAAAGACAGACACTGACACCCAGTAACACAGACACACACGGACACCAAGTAACAAAGACACACACTTACACCAGGTAACACAGACACACATTGACACCCAGTAACACAGACACACACTTACACCAAGTAACAAAGACATACACTGACACCAAGTAACAAAGACATACACTGACACCAAGTAACACAGACACACACTGACCCCCAGTAACACAGACATACACTGATACCCAGTGACACAGACACACACTTACACCAAGTAACAAAGACATACACTGACACCAAGTAACAAAGACATACACTTACACCAAGTAACAAAGACATACACTGACACCAAGTAACAAAGACACACACTTACACCAAGTAACACAGACACACACTGACACCCAGTAACACAAACAAATACACTGACACCAAGTAACACAGACATACACTGACACCAAGTAACAAAGACAGACACTGACACCCAGTAACAAAGACAACCACTGACACCAAGTAACGAAGACAGACACTGACACCAAGTAACAAAGACATACACTGACACCAAGTCACAAAGACAGACACTGACACCCAGTAACAAAGACAACCACTGACACCAAGTAACGAAGACAGACACTGACACCCAGTAACAAAGACAGACAATGTCACCACGACACAAAGACAGACACTGACACCAAGAAACAAAGACAATGACTTGCACCAAGTAACAAAGACATACACTGTTACCCAGTAACACAGACATACACTTACACCAAGTAACAAAGACATACACTGATACCCAGTAACACAGACTCACACCGGGCAGCACATTGGCACAGTGGTTATAAGCCTTACAGCTCCAGGGACTCGGGCTCGATTCTGGGTACTGCCTGTGCGGAGTTTGCAAGTTCTCTGTGTCTGCGTGCGTTTCCTCCCGGTGCTCCGGTTTCCTCCCACATGCCAAAGACTTGCAGGTTGATAGATTAATTGGCCATCATAAATTGCCCCTAGTATAGGTCGGTGGTAGGGAAATATATAGGGATAGGTGGGGATGTGATAGGAATACGGGATTAGTGTAGGATTAGTATAAATGGGTGGTTGATGGTCGGCACAGACTCGGTGGGCCGAAGGGCCTGTTTAAGTGCTGTATCTCTAAACTAAACTAAATACTGACACCTAGTAACACAAACAAACACACACTGACACCCAGTAGCACAGAGAAACACTGATACACAGTAACAAAGACATGCACTGACACCAAGTAACACAGACACACATTGACACCAAGTAAAAAAGACAGACACTGACACCAAGTCACAAAGACAGACACTGATGCCCAGTAACAAAGACACACACTTACACCAATTAACACAGACGTACACTGACACCAAGTAACAAAGACAGACACTTACACCAAGTATTTTGACATACACTGACACCAAGTAACAAAGTCATACACTGAAACCCAGTAACGCAGACACACACTTACAACCAGTAAAAAAGACAGACACTGAGACCAAGTAACAAAGACATAAACTGATACCAAGTCACAAAGACATACACTGATGCCCAGTAACACAGTCACACACTGACACCAAGTAACAAAGACATACACTGACACCAAGTAACAAAGACATAGACTTACACCAAGTAACAAAGACACACACTTACACCAAGTAACACAGACATACACTGACACCAAGTAACAAAGACAGTCAATTACACCAATTAACAAAGACATACACTTACACCAAGTATTTTGACATCCACTGACACCAAGTAACAAAGACAGACACTGATACCCAGTAACACAGGCACACACTTACACCAAGTAACAAAGACATACACTGACACCAAGTAACAAAGACATACACTTACACCAAGTATTTTGACATACACTGACACCAAGTAACAAAGACATAGACTGATACCCAGTAACACAGACACACACTGACACCAAGTAACGCAGACATACACTGACACCAAGTAACAAAGACAGATAATTACACCAAGTAACAAAGACATGCACTTACACCAAGTATTATGACATACAATGACACCAAGTAACAAAGACAAGCACTGATACCCAGTAACACAGACACACACTTACACCAAGTAACACAAACAAACACACTGACACCAAGTAACACAGACACACACTGACACCAAGTAACAAAGACATACACTGACACCAAGTAACAATGACTTACACTTACACCAAGTAACAAAGACACACACTTACACCAAGTAACACAGACATACACTGACACCAAGTAACAAAGACAGACAATTATACCAAGTAACAAAGACATACACTTACACCAAGTATTTTGACATACACTGACACCAAGTAACAAAGACATGCACTGACACCAAGTAACACAGACACAAACTTACACCCTGTAAAAAAGACATACACTGATACCAAGTCACAAAGACATAAACTGATGCCCAGTAACACAGACACACACTGACACCAAGTAACAAAGACATACACTGACACCAAGTCACAAAGACATACACTTACACCAAGTAGCACAGACATACACTGACACCAAGTTACAAAGTCAGACAATTACACCAAGTAACAAAGACATACACTTACACCAAGTAACAGAGACATACACTGATACCCAGTAACACAGGCACACACTGGTGGGTGGGCACATTGGCGCAGTGGTTAGCACCGCAGCCTCACAGCTCCAGGGACCCGGGTTCGATTCTGGGTTCTGCCTGTGCGGAGTTTGCAAGTTCTCCCTGTGTCTGCGTGGGTTTCCTCCCGGTGCTCCGGTTTCCTCCCACATGCCAAAGACTTGCAGGTTGATAGGTTAATTGGCCATCATAAATTGCACCAAGTATAGGTAGGTGGTAGGGAAATATATAGGGATAGGTGGGGATGTGATAGGAATACGGGATTAGTGTCGGATTAGTGTGAATTGGTGGTTGATGGTCGGCACAGACTCGGAGGGCCGAAGGGCCTGTTTAAGTGCTGTATCTCGAAGCTAAACTAAATACTGACAACTAGTGTCACAGACACACACTGACACCCAGTACCACAAACAAACACACACTGACACCCAGTGACAGAGAAAAACACTGATACACAGTAACAAAGACATACGCTGACACCAAGTAACACAGACACACACTGACACCTAGTAACACAGACACACACTGACACCAAGTAACAAAGACATACACTTACACCAAGTATTTTGACATACACTGACACCAAGTAACACAGACACGCACTGACACCCAGTAAAAAAGACTTACACTGACACCAAGTCACAATAAAATACACTGATACCAAGTCACAAAGACATACACCGATGCCCAGTAAGAAAGACACACACTTACACCAAGTAACAAAGACAGCCAATTGCACCAAGTAACAAAGACATACACTTACACGAAGTATTTTGACATCCACTGACACCAAGTAAGTTCAGACATACACTGATACCCAGTAACGCAGACACACACTTACACCCAGTAAAAAAGACCAAGTCACAAAGACATGCACTGATACAAAGTCGCAAAGACATGCACTGATGCCCAGTAACACAGACACACACTGACACCAAGTAACAAAGACATACACTGACACCAAGTAACAAAGACATACACTTACACCAGGTAACAAATACATACACTTACACCAAGTATTTTGACTTCCACTGACACCAAGTAACAAAGACATACACTGATACCAGGTAACACAGACACACACGGACACCAAGTAACAAAGACACAGACTTACACCAAGTAACACAGACACACACTGACACACAGTAACACAGACACACACTTACACCAAGTAACACAGGCACACACTGGGGGGTGGGCTTTTGGCGCAGTGGTTAGCACCGCAGCCTCACAGCTCCAGGGACCCGGGTTCGATTCTGGGTACTGCCTGTGCGGAGTTTGCAAGTTCTCCCTTTGTCTGCGTGGGTTTCCTCCCGGTGCTCCGGTTTCCTCCCACATGCCAAAGACTTGCAGGTTGATAGGTTAATTGGCCATCATAAATTGCCCCTAGTATAGGTAGGTGGTAGGGAAATATATAGGGATAGGTGGGGATGTGATAGGAATACGGGATTAGTGTAGGATTAGTATAAATGGGTTGTTGATGGTCGGCACAGACTCGGTGGGCCGAAGGGCCTGTTTAAGTGCTGTATCTCTAAACTAAACTAAATACTGACAACTAGTGTCACAGACACACACTGACACCCAGTGACACAGAGAAACACTGATACAGAGTAACAAAGACATACGCTGACACCAAGTAACACAGACACACATTGACACCCAGTAACACAGACACACACTGACACCAAGTAACAAAGACATACACTGACACCAAGTAACAATGACATACACTGACACCAAGGAACGCAGACATACACTGACACCAAGTAACAAAGACAGACAATTACACCAAGTAACAAAGACATGCACTTACACCAAGTATTTTGACATACAATGACACCAAGTAACAAAGACCAGCACTGATACCCAGTAACACAGACACACACTTACACCAAGTAAAGAAGACAGACACTGATACCCAGTAACAGACACACACTGACACCCAGTAGCACAAACAAACACACTGACACCAAGTAACAGACATAAACTGACACCAAGTAACAAAGACATACACTGACAACAAGTAACACAGACACACACTGACACCCAGTAACACAGACACACACTTACAGCAAGTAACACAGACACACACTGACACCAAGCAACAAATACATACACTGATACCCAGTAACACAGGCACACACTGGGGGGTGGGGTGGGGGGGTGTTGGGGGCACTTCGGCGCAGTGGTTCGCACCGCAGCCTCACAGCTCCTGGGACCCGGGTTCGATCCTGGGTACTGCCTGTGTGGAGTTTGTAAGTTCTCCCTTTGTCTGCGTGGGTTTCCTCCCGGTGCTCCGGTTTCCTCCCACATGCCAAAGACTTGCAGGTTGATAGATTAATTGGACATCATAAATTGCCCCTAGTATAGGTAGGTGGTAGGGACATATATAGGGATAGGTGGGGATGTGATAGGAATACGGGATTAGTGTAGGATTAGTATAAATGGGTTGTTGATGGTCGGCACAGACTCGGTGGGCCGAAGGGCCTGTTTAAGTGCTGTATCTCTAAACTGAACTACATACTGACACCTAGTGTCACAGACACACACTGACACCCAGTAACACAAACCAACACACACTGACACCCAGTAACACACAGAAACACTGATACACATTAACAAAGACATACACTGACACCAAGTAACACAGACACACACTGATACCCAGTAAAAAAGACATACACTGACACCAAGTCACAAAGACATACACTGATACCAAGTCACAAAGTCATACACTGATGCCCAGTATAACAGACACACACTGACACCAAGTAACAAAGACATACACTGACACCAAGTAACAAAGACTTACATTTACACCAAGTAACAAAGACACACACTTGCACCAAGTAACACAGACATACACTGACACCAAGTAACAAAGACAGACAATAACAACAAGTAACAAAGACATACACTTACACCAAGTAACACAGACATACACTGAAACCAAGTAACAAAGACATGCACTGACACCAAGTAACACAGACACACACTGACACCCAGTAAAAAAGACTTACACTGACACCAAGTCACAAAAAATACACTGATACCAAGTCGCATAGACATACACTGATGCCCAGTAACACAGACACACACTGACACCAAGTAACAAAGACATACACTGACACCAAGTAACAAAGACATACACTGACACCAAGTAACAAAGACACACACTTACACCAAGTAACACAGACATACACTGACACCAAGTAACAAAGGCAGACAATTACACCAAGTAACAGTGACATACACTAACACCAAGTATTTTGACATCCACTGACACCAAGTAACAAAGACATACACTGATACCAGGTAACACAGACACACAGGGACACCAAGTAACAAAGACACAGACTTACACCAAGTAACACAGACACACACTGATACCCAGTAACACAGACACACACTTACACCAAGTAACAAAGACATACACTGACACCCAGTAACAAAGACATACTCAGACACCCAGTAACACAGACACACACCGACACCAAGTAATGAAGACACACACTTACATCAAGTAACACAGACACACACTGACACCCAAGAACACAAACAAACACACTGACACCAAGTAACACAGACATAAACTGACACCAAGTAACAAAGACATACACTGACACCCAGTAACACAGACACACACGGACAACAAGTAACAAAGACATACACTGATGCCCAGTAACAAAGGCACACACTGAGGGGGGGGGGGGGGGGGCACATTGGCGCAATGGCTAGCACCGCTGCCTCACAGCTCCAGGGACCCGGGTTCGAATCTGGGTACTGCCTGTGCGGAGTTTGCAAGTTCTCCCTGTGTCTGCGTGGGTTTCAAAGGCAGACAATGACACCAAGTAACAAAGACATACACTGATACCCAGTAACACAGACACACACTTACTCCAAGTAACAGAGACTTACACTGACACCAAGTAACAAAGACATACACTTACACCAAGTAACAAAGACATACACTTACACCAAGTTACAAAGACATACACTTACACCAAGTTACAAAGACATACACTTACATCAAGTAACAAAGACATCCACTGACACCAAGTAACACAGACAAACATTTACAGCAAGTAACAAAGGCTTACACTGACACCAAGTAACAAAGACATACACTTACAGCAAATAACACAGACATACACTGACACCAAGTAACAAAGGCAGACAATTACACCAAGTAACTGAGACATACACTAACACCAAGTATTTTGACATCCACTGACACCAAGTAACAAAGACATACACTGATACCAGGTAACACAGACACACTCTTACACCAAGTAACAAAGACAGACACTGATACCCAGTAACACAGACACACACTTACACCAAGAATCAAAGACAAACACTGACACCAAGTAACAAAGACATACACTTCCACCAAGTAAGACAGACATACACTTACACCAATTAACAAAGACAGACACTTAAACCTAGTAACACGGACATACACTGACACCAAGTAACAAAGACATACACTGATACCAAGTAACAAAGACATACACTGATACCAAGTAACACAGACACACACTTACACCAAGTAACAAAGACAGACACTGATACCCAGTAATACAGACACACACATACACCAAGTCACAAAGACACACACTGACACCCAGTAACAAAGACATACACTGACACCCAGTAACAAAGACACACTGACACCAAGTAACAAAGACATGCACTGATACCAGTAACAGAGACACACAATTACACGAAGTAACAAAGACATACACTGACACCAAGTAACAAAGACATACACTGACATCAATTAACAGAGAGATACACTGATACCCAGTATCACAGACACACACTTACACCAAGTAACAAAGACTTACACTGACACCCAGTCATAAAGACATACACTTACACCAAGTAACAAAGACATATACTGACACCAAGTAACAAAGACGTACACTGATACCCAGTAACACAGACAGACACTTACACCAAGTAACAAAGACATACACTGATACCCAGTAACACAGACACACACTTACACCAAGTAACAAAGACATACACTGACAGCAAGTAACAAATACATAAAGTTACACCAAGTAACAAAGACATACACTGACAGCAAGTAACAAAGACATACACTGATACACAGTAACACAGACACACACTTACACCAAGTAACACAGACACAAACTAACACCAAGTAACAAAGACATCCAATTACACCAAGTACAAAGACATACACTGACACCAAGCAACAAAGACATACAGTGATAGCCAGTATCACAGACACGCACTGACACCCAATAACAAAGACATACACTGACAACAAGTAACAAAGACATACACTGACACTCAGTAACACAGACACACACGGATACCAAGTAACAAAGACATGCACTGACACCCACTAACAAAAACGTACACTGACACCCAGTAACAAAGGCATACAATGAAACACAGTAACAAAGACATACACTGACACCCAGTAACACAGACACACACGGATACCAAGTAACAAAGACATACACTGACACCCATTAACAAAAACGTACACTGACACCCAGTAACAAAGACATACACTGACACCAAGTAACAAAGACATTCACTGATACCCAGTAACACAGAAACACACTTACACCAAGTAACAAAGACACACACTGACACCAAGTAACAAAGACATACACAGACAGCAAGTAACAAAGACATACACAGACACCCAGTAACACAGACACACACTTACACCAAGGAACAAAGACATACACTGATACTCAGTAACACAGACACACACTTACACCAAGTAACAAAGACATACACTGACACCAAGTAACAAAGACATACACTTACACCACGTAACAAAGACATACACTGACACCAAGTAACACAGACATACACTGAACCAAGTAACAAAGACACACACTTACACCAAGTACACAGACATACACTGACACCAAGTAACAAAGACATACACTGACACCCAGTAACACAGACATACACTTACACCAAGTAACAAAGACATACACTGATACTCAGTTACACAGACACACACTTACACCAAGTAACACAGACATACTCTGACACACAGTAAGAAAGACATGCACTGACACCCAGTAACACAGACACACACGGATACCAAGGAACAAAGACATACACTGACACCCATTAACAAAAACGTACACTGACACCCAGTAACAAAGACATACACTGACAGCAAGTAACAAAGACATACACTGATACCCAGTAACACAGACACACACTTACACCAAGTAACAAAGACATACACTGACAGCAAGTAACTAAGACATATAATGATACCCAGTAACACAGACACACACTTGCACCAAGGAACAAAGACATACATTGATACTCAGTAACACAGACACACACTTACACCAAGTAATAAAGACATACACTGACACCAAGAAACAAAGACATACACTTACACCAAGTAACAAAGACATACACTGACTCCAAGTAACAAAGACATACACTGACTCCAAGTAACAAAGACATACACTGACACCAAGTAACACAGACACACACGTACACAAAGTAACAAAGACAGACAAAGACACCAAGTAACAAAGACATCCACTTACATCAAGTAACACAGACATACACTGAAGCAAGTAACAAAGACACACACTTACACCAAGAACACAGACATACACTGACACCAAGTAACAAACACACACACTGATACTCAGTTACACAGACACACACTTACACCAAGTAACACAGACATACTCTGAAACCAAGTAACAAAGACATACACTGATACCCAGTAACACAGACACACACTTACACCAAGTAACAATGACTGACACTGATACCCAGTAACACATACAAACACTTACACCAAGTCACAAAGGCATACACTGACACCCAGTAACAAAGACATACACTGATACCCAGTAACAAAGACACACGATGACACCAAGTAACAAAGGCACACTCTGACACCAAGTAACAAAGACATACACAGACAGCAAGTAACAAAGACATACACTGACACCCAGTAACACAGACACACACTTACACCAAGTAACAAAGACTTACACTGATACTCAGTTACACAGACACACACTTACACCAAGTAACAAAGACATACACTGACACCAAGTCACAAAGACATCCACTGACACCCATTAACAAATACATACACGGACACCCAGTAACACAGACACACGCTTACACCAAGTAACAAAGACATACACTGACACCAAGTAACAAAGACATACAATGATACCCAGTAACACAGACACACACTTACACCAAGTAACAAAGACATACACTGACACCAAGTAACAAAGACATACACTGATACCCAGTAACACAGACATACACTTACACCAAGTAACAAAGACATACACTGACACCAAGTAACAAGGACATACACTTACACCAAGTAACAAAGGCATACACTGACACCAACTAACAAAGTAATTCACTGATTCCCAGTAACACAGATACACACTTACACCAAGTAACAAAGACATACACTGACACCAAGTAACAAAGACATACACTGATACCCAGTAACACAGACACACACTTACACCAAGCAACAAAGACGTACACTGATACTCAGTTACACAGACACACACGGACACCAAGTAACAAAGGCAGACAATGACACCAAGTAACATAGACACACACGGATCCCAAGTAACAAAGACATACACTGACACCCATTAACAAAAACGTACACTGACACCCAGTAACAAAGACATACACTGACACCAAGTAACAAAGACATACACTGATACCTAGTAACACAGACACACACTTACACCAAGTAACAAAGACATACACTGACACCAAGTAACAAAGACATACACTGACAGCAAGTAACAAAGACATACACTGATACCCAGTAACACAGACACACACTTACACCAAGGAACAAAGACATGCACTGATACTCAGTAACACAGACACACACTTACACCAAGTAACAAAGACATACACTGACACCAAGTAACAAAGACATACACTTACACCAAGTAACAGAGACACACACTGACTCCAAGTAACAAAGACATACACTGACACCAAGTAACAAAGACATACACTGACACCCAGTAACACAGACACACACTTACACCAAGTAACAAAGGCAGACAAAGACACCAAGTAACAAAGACATACACTTACACCAAGTAACACAGACATACACTGAACCAAGTGACAAAGACACACACTTACTCCAAGAACACAGACATACACTGACACCAAGTAACAAAGACATACACTGATACTCAGTTACACAGACACACACTTCCACCAAGTAACACAGGCATACTCTGACACCAAGTAACAGAGACATACACTGATACCCAGTAACACAGACACACACTTACACCAAGTAACAATGACGGACACTGATACTCAGTTACACAGACACACACTTACACCAAGTAACAAAGACATACACTGACACCAAGTAACAAAGACATACACTGACACCCAGTAACACAGGCACACGCAGACACCAAGTAACAAAGACATACACTGACACCCATTAACAAAAACATGCACTGACACCCAGTAACACAGACACACGCTTACACCAAGTAACAAAGACATACACTGACACCAAGTAACAAAGACATACACTGACACCAAGTAACAAAGACATACACTGATACCCAGTAACACTGACACACACTTACACCAAGTAACAAAGAGATACACTGATACTCAGTAACACAGACACACACTTACACCAAGTAACAAAGACATACACTGACACCAAGTAACAAAGACATACACTTACACCAAGTAACAAAGACATGCACTGACACCAAGTGACAAAGACATACACTGATACCCAGTAACACAGACACACACTTACACCAAGTAACAAAGACAGACAAAGACACCAAGTAACAAAGACATACACTTACACCAAGTAACGCAGACATACACTGAACCAAGTAACAAAGACACACACTTAAACCAAGAACACAGACATACTCTGACACCAAGTAACAAAGACATACACTGATACCCAGTAACACAGACAGACACTTACACCAAGTAATAAAGACATACACTGACACCAAGTAACAAAGACATACACTGATACCTAGTAACACAGACACACACTTACACCAAGTAACAAAGATTAACACTGATACTCAGTTACACAGACACACACTTACACCAAGTAACTAAGACATACACTGACACCAAGTAACAAAGGCATACACTGACACCAAGTAACAAAGACATACACTGACACCAAGTAACAAAGACATACACTGACACCAAGTAACAAAGACATACACTGATACCCAGTAACACAGACACACACTTACACCAAGTAACAATGACTGACACTGATACCCAGTAACACAGACACACACTTACACCAAGTAACAATGACTGACACTGATACCCAGTAACACATACAAACACTTACACCAAGTCACAAAGACATACACTGACACCCAGTAACAAAGACATACACTGATACCCAGTAACAAAGACACACAATGACACCAAGTAACAAAGGCACACTCTGACACCAAGTAACAAAGACATACACTGATACCCAGTAACACAGACAGACACTTACACCAAGTAACAAAGACATACACTGACACCAAGTAACAAAGACATACACTGATACCCAGTAACACAGACACACACTGACACCAAGTAACAAAGACATACACTGATACCCAGTTACACAGACACACACTTACACCAAGTAACAAAGACATACACTGACACCAAGTAACAAAGACATACACTGACACCCAGTAACACAGGCACACAAAGACACCAAGTAACAAAGACATACACTGACACCCATTAACAAATACATACACGGACACCCAGTAACACAGACACACGCTTGCACCAAGTAACAAAGACATACACTGACACCAAGTAGCAAAGACATACACTGACACCAAGTAACACAGACACACACTTACACCAAGTAACAAAGACATACACTGACACCAAGTAACAAAGACATACACTGATACCCAGTAACACAGACATACACTTACACCAAGTAACAAAGACATACACTGACACCAAGTAACAAGGACATACACTTACACCAAGTAACAAAGGCATACACTGACACCAACTAACAAAGTAATTCAATGATTCCCAGTAACACAGACACACACTTACACCAAGTAACAAAGACATACACTGACAACAAGTAACAAAGTCATACACTGATACCCAGTAACACAGACACACACTTACACCAAGTAACAAAGACGTACACTGATACTCAGTTACACAGACACACACGGATACCAAGTAACAAAGGCAAACAATGACACACAGTAACATAGACACACACGGATCACAAGTAACAAAGACATACACTGACACCCATTAACAAAAACGTACACTGACACCCAGTAACAAAGACATACACTGACACCAAGTAACAAAGACATACACTGATACCTCGTAACACAGACACACACTTACACCAAGTAACAAAGACATACACTGACACCAAGTAACAAAGACATACACTGACAGCAAGTAACAAAGACATAAACTGATACCCAGTAACACAGACACACACTTACACCAAGGAACAAAGACATGCACTGATACTCAGTAACACAGACATACACTGACACCAAGTAACAAAGACATACACTGATACCAAGTGACACAGACACACACTTACACCAAGTAACAAAGACACACACTTACACCAAGTAACACAGACATACACTGACACCAAGTAACAAAGACATACACTGATACCCAGTAACACAGACACACACTTACACCAAGTAACAAAGACATACACTGACAGCAAGTAACTAAGACATACACTGATACCCAGTAACACAGACACCCACTTGCACCAAGGAACAAAGACATACATTGATACTCAGTAACACAGACACACACTTACACCAAGTAATAAAGACATACACTGACACCAAGAAACAAAGACATACACTTACACCAAGTAACAAAGACATACACTGACTCCAAGTAACAAAGACATACACTGACTCCAAGTAACAAAGACATACAATGGCACCAAGTAACACAGACACACACGTACACAAAGTAACAAAGACAGACAAAGACACCAAGTAACAAAGACATCCACTTACACCAAGAATCAGAGACATACACTGAAGCAAGTAACAAAGACACACACTTACACCAAGAACACAGACGTACACTGACACCGAGTAACAAACACACACACTGTTACTCAGTTACACAGAGACACACTTACACCAAGTAACAATGACTGACACTGATACCCAGTAACACATACAAACACTTGCACCAAGTCACAAAGGCATACACTGATACCCAGTAACAAAGACACACAATGACACCAAGTAACAAAGGCACACTCTGACACCAAGTAACAAAGACATACACTGACACCAAGTAACAAAGACATACACTGATACCCAGTAACACAGACACACACTTACACCAAGTAACAAAGACTTACACTGATACTCAGTTACACAGACACACACTTACACCAAGTAACAAAGACATACACTGACACCAAGTCACAAAGACATACACTGACACCCATTAACAAATACATACACGGACACCCAGTAACACAGACACACGCTTACATCAAGTAACAAAGACATACAGTGACACCAAGTAACAAAGACATACACTGATACCCAGTAACACAGACATACACTGATACCCAGTAACACAGACATACACTTACACCAAGTAACAAAGACATACACTGACACCAAGTAACAAAGACATACACTGATACCCAGTAACACAGACATACACTTACACCAAGTAACAAAGACATACACTGACACCAAGTAACAAGGACATACACTTACACCAAGTAACAAAGGCATACACTGACACCAACTAACAAAGACATACACTGATACCCAGTAACACAGACACACACTTACACCAAGCAACAAAGACGTACACTGATACTCAGTTACACAGACACACACGGATACCAAGTAACAAAGGCATACAATGACACACAGTAACATAGAAACACACGGATCCCAAGTAACAAAGACATACACTGACACCCATTAACAAAAACGTACACTGACACCCAGTAACAAAGGCATACACTGACACCAAGTAACAAAGACATACACTGATACCTAGTAACACAGACACACACTTACACCAAGTAACAAAGACATACACTGACAGCAAGTAACAAAGACATACACTGACAGCAAGTAACAAAGACATACACTGATACCCAGTAGCACAGACACACACTTACACCAAGGAACAAAGACATGCACTGATACTCAGTAACACAGACACACACTTACACCAAATAACAAAGACATACACTGACACCAAGTAACAAAGACATACACTTACACCAAGGAACAAAGACATGCACTGATACTCAGTAACACAGACACACACTTACGCCAAGTAACAAAGACATACACTGACACCAATTAACAAAGACATACACTTACACCAAGTAACAGAGACATACACTGACACCAAGTAACAAGGACATACACTGACACCAAGTAACAAAGACATACACTGATACCCAGTAACACAGACACACACTTACACCAAGTAACAAAGGCAGACAAAGACACCAAGTAACAAAGACATAAAATTACACCAAGTAACACAGACATACACTGAACCAAGTGACAAAGACACACACTTACACCAAGAACACAGACATACACTGACACCAAGTAACAAAGACATACACTGACACCCAGTAACACAGACATACACTTACACCAAGTAACAGAGACATACACTGATACCCAGTAACACAGACACACAATTACACCAAGTAACAATGACTGACACTGATACCCAGTAACACATACAAACACTTACACCAAGTCACAAAGACATACACTGACACCCAGTATCAAAGACATACACTGATACCCAGTAACAAAGACACACAATGACACCAAGTAACAAAGGCACACTCTGACACCAAGTAACAAAGACATACACTGATACCCAGTAACACAGACAGACACTTACACCAAGTAACAAAGACATACACTGACACCAAGTAACAAAGACATACACTGATACCTAGCAACACAGACACACACTCACACCAAGTAACAAAAACATACACTGATACTCAGTTACACAGACACACACTTACACCAAGTAACAAAGACACACACTCACACCAAGTAACAAAAACATACACTGATACTCAGTTACACAGACACACACTTACACCAAGTAACAAAGACATACACTGACACCAAGTAACAAAGACATACACTGACACCAAGTAACACAGGCACACGCAGACACCAAGTAACAAAGACACACACTGACACCCATTAACAAAAACATACACTGACACCCAGTAACACAGACACACGCTTACACCAAGTAACAAAGACATACACTGACACCAAGTAACAAAGACATACACTGACACCAAGTAACAAAGACATACACTGATACCTAGTAACACAGACACACACTTACACCAAGTAACAAAGACATACACTGACAGCAAGTAACAAAGACATACACTGACAGCAAGTAACAAAGACATACACTGATACCCAGTAACACAGACACACACTTACACCAAGGAACAAAGACATGCACTGATACTCAGTAACACAGACACACACTTACACCACGTAACAAAGACATACACTGACACCAAGTAACATAGACATACACTGACACCAAGTAACAAAGACATACACTGATACCCAGTAACACAGACACACACTTACACCAAGTAACAAAGGCAGACAAAGACACCAAGTAACAAAGACATACACTTACACCAAGTAACACAGACATACACTGAACCAAGTGATAAAGACACACACTTACACCAAGAACACAGACATACACTGACACCAAGTAACAAAGACATACACTGACACCCAGTAACACAGACATACACTTACACCAAGTAACAAAGACATACACTGATACTCAGTTACACAGACACACACTTCCACCAAGTAACACAGACATACTCTGACACGAAGTAACAGAGACATACACTGATACCCAGTAACACAGACACACACTTACACCAAGTAACAATGACTGACACTGATACCCAGTAACACATACAAACACTTACACCAAGTCACAAAGACATACACTGACACCCAGTATCAAAGACATACACTGATACCCAGTAACAAAGACACACAATGACACCAAGTAACAAAGGCACACTCTGACACCAAGTAACAAAGACATACACTGATACCCAGTAACACAGACAGACACTTACACCAAGTAACAAAGACATACACTGACACCAAGTAACAAAGACATACACTGATACCTAGCAACACAGACACACACTCACACCAAGTAACAAAAACATACACTGATACTCAGTTACACAGACATCCACTGACACCAAGTAACAAAGACATACACTGATACCAGGTAACACAGACACACTCTTACACCAAGTAACAAAGACAGACACTGATACCCAGTAACACAGACACACACTTACACCAAGAATCAAAGACAAACACTGACACCAAGTAACAAAGACATACACTTCCACCAAGTAAGACAGACATACGCTTACACCAATTAACAAAGACAGACACTTAAACCTAGTAACACGGACATACACTGTCACCAAGTAACAAAGACATACACTGATACCAAGTAACAAAGACTTACACTGATACCAAGTAACAAAGACTTACACTGATACCAAGTAACACAGACACACACTTACACCAAGTAACAAAGACAGACACTGATACCCAGTAATACAGACACACACATACACCAAGTCACAAAGACACACACTGACACCCAGTAACAAAGACATACACTGACACCCAGTAACAAAGACACACTGACACCAAGTAACAAAGACATGCACTGATACCCAGTAACAGAGACACACAATTACACGAAGTAACAAAGACATACACTGACACCAAGTCACAAAGACACACACTGACACCCAGTAACAAAGACATACACTGACACCCAGTAACAAAGACACACTGACACCAAGTCACAAAGACACACACTGACACCCAGTAACAAAGACATACACTGACACCCAGTAACAAAGACACACTGACACCAAGTAACAAAGACATGCACTGATACCCAGTAACACAGACACACACTTACACCAAGTAACAAAGACTTACACTGACACCCAGTCATAAAGACATACACTTACACCAAGTAACAAAGACATATACTGACACCAAGTAACAAAGACGTACACTGATACCCAGTAACACAGACAGACACTTACACCAAGTAACAAAGACATACACTGATACCCAGTAACACAGACACACACTTACACCAAGTAACAAAGACATACACTGACAGCAAGTAACAAAGACATAAAGTTACACCAAGTAACAAAGACATACACTGACAGCAAATAACAAAGACATACACTGATACACAGTAACACAGACACACACTTACACCAAGTAACACAGACACAAACTAACACCAAGTAACAAAGACATCCAATTACACAAAGTACAAAGACATACACTGACACCAAGCAACAAAGACATACAGTGATAGCCAGTATCACAGACACGCACTGACACCCAGTAACACAGAAAAACACTTACACCAAGTAACAAAGACACACACTGACACCAAGTAACAAAGACATACACAGACAGCAAGTAACAAAGACATACACTGACACCCAGTAACACAGACACACACTTACACCAAGGAACAAAGACATACACTGATACTCAGTAACACAGACACACACTTACACCAAGTAACAAAGACATACACTGACACCAAGTAACAAAGACATACACTTACACCAAGTAACAAAGACATACACTGACACCAAGTAATAAAGACATGCACTGATACCCAGTAACACAGACACACACTTCCACCAAGTAACAAAGACAGACCAAGACACCACGTAACAAAGACATACACTGACACCAAGTAACACAGACATACACTGAACCAAGTAACAAAGACACACACTTACACCAAGTACACAGACATACACTGACACCAAGTAATAAAGACATACACTGACACCCAGTAACACAGACATACACTTACACCAAGTAACAAAGACATACACTGACTCCAAGTAACAAAGACATGCACTGACACCCAGTAACACAGACACACACGGATACCAAGTAACAAAGACATACACTGACACCCATTAACAAAAACGTACACTGACACCCAGTAACAAAGACATACACTGACAGCAAGTAACTAAGACATACAATGATACCCAGTAACACAGACACACACTTGCACCAAGGAACAAAGACATACATTGATACTCAGTAACACAGACACACACTTACACCAAGTAATAAAGACATACACTGACACCAAGAAACAAAGACATACACTTACACCAAGTAACAAAGACATACACTGACTCCAAGTAACAAAGACATACACTGACTCCAAGTAACAAAGACATACACTGACACCAAGTAACACAGACACACACGTACACAAAGTAACAAAGACAGACAAAGACACCAAGTAACAAAGACATCCACTTACATCAAGTAACACAGACATACACTGAAGCAAGTAACAAAGACACACACTTACACCAAGAACACAGACATACACTGACACCAAGTAACAAACACACACACTGATACTCAGTTACACAGACACACACTTACACCAAGTAACACAGACACACTCTGAAACCAAGTAACAAAGACATACACTGATACCCAGTAACACAGACACACACTTACACCAAGTAACAATGACTGACACTGATACCCAGTAACACATACAAACACTTACACCAAGTCACAAAGGCATACACTGACACCCAGTAACAAAGACATACACTGATACCCAGTAACAAAGACACACAATGACACCAAGTAACAAAGGCACACTCTGACACCAAGTAACAAAGACATACAATGACACCAAGTAACAAAGACATACACTGATACCCAGTAACACAGACACACACTTACACCAAGTAACAAAGACTTACACTGATACTCAGTTACACAGACACACACTTACACCAAGTAACAAAGACATACACTGACACCAAGTCACAAAGACATACACTGACACCCATTAACAAATACATACACGGACACCCAGTAACACAGACACACGCTTACACCAAGTAACAAAGACATACACTGACACCAAGTAACAAAGACATACAATGATACCCAGTAACACAGACACACACTTACACCAAGTAACAAAGACATACACTGACACCAAGTAACAAAGACATACACTGATGCCCAGTAACACAGACATACACTTACACCAAGTAACAAAGACATACACTGACACCAAGTAACAAGGACATACACTTACACCAAGTAACAAAGGCATACACTGACACCAACAAACAAAGTAATTCACTGATTCCCAGTAACACAGATACACACTTACACCAAGTAACAAAGACATACACTGACACCAAGTAACAAAGACATACACTGATACCCAGTAACACAGACACACACTTACACCAAGCAACAAAGACGTACACTGATACTCAGTTACACAGACACACACGGACACCAAGTAACAAAGGCAGACAATGACACCAAGTAACAGACACACACGGATCCCAAGTAACAAAGACATACACTGACACCCATTAACAAAAACGTACACTGACACCCAGTAACAAAGACATACACTGACACCAAGTAACAAAGACATACACTGATACCTAGTAACACAGACACACACTTACACCAAGTAACAAAGACATACACTGACACCAAGTAACAAAGACATACACTGACAGCAAGTAACAAAGACATACACTGACAGCAAGTAACAAAGACATACACTGATACCCAGTAACACAGACACACACTTACACCAAGGAACAAAGACATGCACTGATACTCAGTAACACAGACACTCACTTACACCAAGTAACAAAGACATACACTGACACCAAGTAACAAAGACATACACTTACACCAAGTAACAGAGACATACACTGACTCCAAGTAACAAAGACATACACTGACACCAAGTAACAAAGACATACACTGACACCCAGTAACACAGACACACACTTACACCAAGTAACAAAGGCAGACAAAGACACCAAGTAACAAAGACATACACTTACACCAAGTAACACAGACATACACTGAACCAAGTGACAAAGACACACACTTACACCAAGAACACAGACATACACTGACACCAAGTAACAAAGACATACACTGATACTCAGTTACACAGACACACACTTCCACCAAGTAACACAGACATACTCTGACACCAAGTAACAGAGACATACACTGATACCCAGTAACACAGACACACACTTACACCAAGTAACAATGACTGACACTGATACTCAGTTACACAGAGGCACACTTACACCAAGTAACAAAGACATACACTTACACCAAGTAACAAAGACATACACTGACACCAAGTAACAAAGACATACACTGACACCCAGTAACACAGGCACACGCAGACACCAAGTAACAAAGACATACACTGACACCCATTAACAAAAACATACACTGACACCCAGTAACACAGACACACGCTTACACCAAGTAACAAAGACATACACTGACACCAAGTAACAAAGACATACACTGACACCAAGTAACAAAGACATACACTGATACCCAGTAACACTGACACACACTTACACCAAGTAACAAAGAGATACACTGATACTCAGTAACACAGACACACACTTACACCAAGTAACAAAGACATACACTGACACCAAGTAACAAAGACATACACTTACACCAAGTAACAAAGACATGCACTGACACCAAGTGACAAAGACATACACTGATACCCAGTAACAAAGACACACACTTACACCAAGTAACAAAGACAGACAAAGACACCAAGTGACAAAGACACCAAGTAACAAAGACATACACTTACACCAAGTAACGCAGACATACACTGAACCAAGTAACAAAGACACACACTTAAACCAAGAACACAGACATACTCTGACACCAAGTAACAAAGACATACACTGATACCCAGTAACACAGACATACACTGATACCTAGTAACACAGACACACACTTACACCAAGTAACAAAGACAAACACTGATACTCAGTGACACAGACACACACTTACACCAAGTAACTAAGACATACACTGACACCAAGTAACAAAGGCATACACTGACACCAAGTAACAAAGACATACACTGACACCAAGTAACAAAGACATACACTGACACCCAGTAACACAGGCACACACAGACACCAAGTAACAAAGGCATACACTGACACCCATTAACAAAAACATACACTGACACCAAGTAACACAGACATACTCTGAAACCAAGTAACAAAGACATACACTGATACCCAGTAACACAGACACACACTTACACCAAGTAACAATGACTGACACTGATACCCAGTAACACATACAAACACTTACACCAAGTCACAAAGACATACACTGACACCCAGTAACAAAGACATACACTGATACCCAGTAACAAAGACACACAATGACACCAAGTAACAAAGGCACACTCTGACACCAAGTAACAAAGACATACACTGATACCCAGTAACACAGACAGACACTTACACCAAGTAACAAAGACATACACTGACACCAAGTAACAAAGACATACACTGATACCCAGTAACACAGACACACACTGACACCAAGTAACAAAGACATACACTGATACCCAGTTCCACAGACACACACTTACACCAAGTAACAAAGACATACACTGACACCAAGTAACAAAGACATACACTGACACCCAGTAACACAGGCACACAAAGACACCAAGTAACAAAGACATACACTGACACCCATTAACATATACATACACGGACACCCAGTAACACAGACACACGCTTGCACCAAGTAACAAAGACATGCACTGACACCAAGTAACAAAGACATACACTGACACCAAGTAACACAGACACACACTTACACCAAGTAACAAAGACATACACTGACACCAAGTAACAAAGACATACACTGATACCCAGTAACACAGACATGCACTGACACCAAGTAACAAGGACATACACTTACACCAAGTAACAAAGGCATACACTGACAACAAGTAACAAAGTCATACACTGATACCCAGTAACACAGACACACACTTACACCAAGTAACAAAGACGTACACTGATAGTCAGTTACACAGACACACACGGATACCAAGTAACAAAGGCAAACAATGACACACAGTAACATAGACACACACGGATCCCAAGTAACAAAGACATACACTGACACCCATTAACAAAAACGTACACTGACACCCAGTAACAAAGACATACACTGACACCAAGTAACAAAGACATACACTGATACCCAGTAACACTGACACACACTTACACCAAGTAACAAAGAGATACACTGATACTCAGTAACACAGACACACACTTACACCAAGTAACAAAGACATACACTGACACCAAGTAACAAAGACATACACTTACACCAAGTAACAAAGACATGCACTGACACCAAGTGACAAAGACATACACTGATACCCAGTAACAAAGACACACACTTACACGAAGTAACAAAGACAGACAAAGACACCAAGTAACAAAGACATACACTTACACCAATTAACGCAGACATACACTGAACCAAGTAACAAAGACACACACTTAAACCAAGAACACAGACATACTCTGACACCAAGTAACAAAGACATACACTGATACCCAGTAACACAGACATACACAGATACCTAGTAACACAGACACACACTTACACCAAGTAACAAAGACAAACACTGATACTCAGTGACACAGACACACACTTACACCAAGTAACTAAGACATACACTGACACCAAGTAACAAAGGCATACACTGACACCAAGTAACAAAGACATACACTGACACCAAGTAACAAAGACATACACTGACACCAAGTAACAAAGACATACACTGACACCAAGTAACAAAGACATACACTGATACCCATTAACAAAAACATACACTGACACCAAGTAACACAGACATACACTGACACCAAGTAACAAAGACATACACTGACAGCAAGTAACAAAGACATAAACTGATACCCAGTAACACAGACACACACTTACACCAAGGAACAAAGACATGCACTGATACTCAGTAACACAGACATACACTGACACCAAGTAACAAAGACATACACTGATACCAAGTGACACAGACACACACTTACACCAAGTAACAAAGACACACACTTACACCAAGTAACACAGACATACAGTGACACCAAGTAACAAAGACATACACTGATACCCAGTAACACAGACACACACTTACACCAATTAACAAAGACATACACTGACAGCAAGTAACTAAGACATACACTGATAGCCAGTAACACAGACACACACTTGCACCAAGGAACAAAGACATACATTGATACTCAGTAACACAGACACACACTTACACCAAGTAATAAAGACATACACTGATACCAAGAAACAAAGACATACACTTACACCAAGTAACAAAGACATACACTGACTCCAAGTAACAAAGACATACACTGACTCCAAGTAACAAAGACATACACTGACACCAAGTAACACAGACACACACGTACACAAAGTAACAAAGACAGACAAAGACACCAAGTAACAAAGACATCCACTTACACCAAGAATCAGAGACATACACTGAAGCAAGTAACAAAGACACACACTTACACCAAGAACACAGACGTACACTGACACCAAGTAACAAACACACACACTGATACTCAGTTACACAGAGACACACTTACACCAAGTAACACAGACATACTCTGAAACCAAGTAACAAAGACATACACTGATACCCAGTAACACTGACACACACTTACACCAAGTAACAATGACTGACACTGATACCCAGTAACACATACAAACACTTGCACCAAGTCACAAAGGCATACACTGATACCCAGTAACAAAGACACACAATGACACCAAGTAACAAAGGCACACTCCGACACCAGGTAACAAAGACATACACTGACACCAAGTAACAAAGACATACACTGATACCCAGTAACACAGACACACACTTACACCAAGTAACAAAGACATACACTGACACCAAGTCACAAAGACATACACTGACACCCATTAACAAATACATACACGGACACCCAGTAACACAGACACACGCTTACACCAAGTAACAAAGACTTACACTGACACCAAGTAACAAAGACATACACTGATACCCAGTAACACAGACATACACTGATACCCAGTAACACAGACATACACTTACACCAAGTAACAAAGACATACACTGACACCAAGTAACAAAGACATACACTGATACCCAGTAACACAGACATACACTTACACCAAGTAACAAAGACATACACTGACACCAAGTAACAAGGACATACACTTACACCAAGTAACAAAGGCATACACTGACACCAACTAACAAAGACATACACTGATACCCAGTAACACAGACACACACTTACACCAAGCAACAAAGACGTACACTGATACTCAGTTACACAGACACACACGGATACCAAGTAACAAAGGCATACAATGACACACAGTAACATAGAAACACACGGATCCCAAGTAACAAAGACATACACTGACACCCATTAACAAAAACGTACACTGACACCCAGTAACAAAGACATACACTGACACCAAGTAACAAAGACATACACTGATACCTAGTAACACAGACACACACTTACACCAAGTAACAAAGACATACACTGACAGCAAGTAACAAAGACATACAATGACAGCAAGTAACAAAGACATACACTGATACCCAGTAACACAGACACACACTTACACCAAGGAACAAAGACATGCACTGATACTCAGTAACACAGACACACACTTACACCAAGTAACAAAGACATACACTGACACCAAGTAACAAAGACATACACTTACACCAAGGAACAAAGACATGCACTGATACTCAGTAACACAGACACACACTTACGCCAAGTAACAGAGACATACACTGACTCCAAGTAACAAAGACATACACTGACACCAAGTAACAAAGACATACACTTACACCAAGTAACAAAGGCAGACAAAGACACCAAGTAACAAAGACATACACTTACACCAAGTAACACAGACATACACTGAACCAGGTGACAAAGACACACACTTACACCAAGAACACAGACATACACTGACACCAAGTAACAAAGACATACACTGACACCCAGTAACACAGACATAAACTTACACCAAGTAACAAAGACATACACTGACACCAAGAAACAGAGACATACACTGATACCCAGTAACACAGACACACAATTACACCAAGTAACAATGACTGACACTGATACCCAGTAACACATACAAACACTTACACCAAGTCACAAAGACATACACTGACACCCAGTATCAAAGACATACACTGATACCCAGTAACAAAGACACACAATGACACCAAGTAACAAAGGCATACACTGATACCCAGTAACACAGACAGACACTTACACCAAGTAACAAAGACATACACTGACACCAAGTAACAAAGACATACACTGATACCTAGCAACACAGACATACACTGATACCTAGCAACACAGACACACACTCGCACCAAGTAACAAAAACATACACTGATACTCAGTTACACAGACACACACTTACACCAAGTAACAAAGACATACACTGACACCAAGTAACAAAGACATACACTGACACCCAGTAACACAGGCACACGCAGACACCAAGTAACAAAGACATACACTGACACCCATTAACAAAAACATACACTGACACCCAGTAACACAGACACACGCTTACACCAAGTAACAAAGACATACACTGACACCAAGTAACAAAGACATACACTGACACCAAGTAACAAAGACATACACTGATACCTAGTAACACAGACACACACTTACACCAAGTAACAAAGACATACACTGACAGCAAGTAACAAAGACATACACTGATACCCAGTAACACAGACACACACTTACACCAAGGAACAAAGACATGCACTGATACTCAGTAACACAGACACACACTTACACCAAGTAACAAAGACATACACTGACACCAAGTAACAAAGACATACACTGACACCAAGTAACAAAGACATACACTGACAGCAAGTAACAAAGACATACACTGACAGCAAGTAACAAAGACATACACTGACAGCAAGTAACACAGACACACACTTATAGCAAGGAACAAAGACATGCACTGATACTCAGTAACACAGACACACACTTACACCAAGTAACAAAGACATACACTGACACCAAGTAACAAAGACATACACTTCCACCAAGAAACAGAGACATACACTGACTCCAAGTAACAAAGACATACACTGACACCAAGTAACAAAGACATACACTGATACCCAGTAACACAGACACACACTTACACCAAGTAACAAAGACATACACTTACACCAAGTAACACAGACAAACACTGAACCAAGTGACAAAGACACACACTTACACCAGTAACACAGACATACACTGACACCCAGTAACACAGACATACACTTACACCAAGTAACAAAGACATACACTGATACTCAGTTACACAGACACACACTTCCACCAAGTAACACAGACATGCTCTGACACGAAGTAACAGAGACATACACTGATACCCAGTAACACAGACACACACTTACACCAAGTAACAATGACTGACACTGATACCCAGTAACACATACAAACACTTACACCAAGTCACAAAGACATACACTGACACCCAGTATCAAAGACATACACTGATACCCAGTAACAAAGACACACAATGACACCAAGTAACAAAGGCACACTCTGACACCAAGTAACAAAGACATACACTGATACCCAGTAACACAGACAGACACTTACACCAAGTAACAAAGACATACACTGACACCAAGTAACAAAGACATACACTGATACCTAGCAACGCAGACACACACTCACATCAAGTAACAAAAACATACACTGATACTCAGTTACACAGACACACACTTACACCAAGTAACAAAGACATACACCGACACCAAGTAACAAAGACATACACTGACACCCAGTAACACAGGCACACGCAGACACCAAGTAACAAAGACATACACTGACACCCATTAACAAAAACATACACTGACACCCAGTAACACAGACACACGCTTACACCAAGTAACAAAGACATACACTGGCACCAAGTAACAAAGACATACACTGACACCAAGTAACAAAGAGATACACTGATACTCAGTAACACAGAAACACACTTACACCAAGTAAAAAAGACATACACTGACACCAAGTAACAAAGACATACACTGACACCAAGTAACAAAGACATGCACTGACACCAAGTGACAAAGACATACATTGATACCCAGTAACACAGACATACACTTACACCAAGTAACACAGACATACACTGAACCAAGTAACAAAGACACACACTTAAACCAAGCACACAGACATACTCTGACACCAAGTAACAAAGACATACACTGATACCCAGTAACACAGACAGACACTTACACCAAGTAATAAAGACATACACTGACACCAAGTAACAAAGACATACACTGATACCTAGTAACACAGACACACACTTACACCAAGTAACAAAGACAAACACTGATACTCAGTTACACAGACACACACTTACACCAAGTAACTAAGACATACACTGACACCAAGTAACAAAGGCATACACTGACACTAAGTAACAAAGACATACACTGACACCAAGTAACAAAGACATACACTGACACCCAGTAACACAGGCACACACAGACACCAAGTAACAAAGGCATACACTGACACCCATTAACAAAAACATACACTGACACCAAGTAACACAGACATACTCTGAAACCAAGTAACAAAGACATACACTGATACCCAGTAACACAGACACACACTTACACCAAGTAACAAAGACATACACTGACACCAAGTAACAAAGACATACACTGATACCCAGTAACACAGACATACACTTACACCAAGTAACAAAGACATACACTGACACCAAGTAACAAGGACATACACTTACACCAAGTAACAAAGGCATACACTGACACCAACTAACAAAGTAATTCACTGATTCCCAGTAACACAGATACACACTTACACCAAGTAACAAAGACATACACTGACAGCAAGTAACAAAGACATACACTGATACCCAGTAACACAGACACACACTTACACCAAGCAACAAAGACGTACACTGATACTCAGTTACACAGACACACACGGACACCAAGTAACAAAGGCAGACAATGACACCAAGTAACATAGACACACACGGATCCCAAGTAACAAAGACATACACTGACACCCATTAACAAAAACGTACACTGACACCCAGTAACAAAGACATACACTGACACCAAGTAACAAAGACATACACTGATACCTAGTAACACAGACACACACTTACACCAAGTAACAAAGACATACACTGACACCAAGTAACAAAGACATACACTGACACCAAGTAACAAAGACATACACTGACAGCAAGTAACAAAGACATACAATGATACCCAGTAACACAGACATACACTGACACCCAGTAACACAGACACACACTTACACCAAGTAACAAAGGCAGACAAAGACACCAAGTAACAAAGACATACACTTACACCAAGTAACACAGACATACACTGAACCAAGTGACAAAGACACACACTTACACCAAGAACACAGACATACACTGACACCAAGTAACAAAGACATACACTGATACTCAGTTACACAGACACACACTTCCACCAGGTAACACAGACATACTCTGACACCAAGTTACAGAGACATACACTGATACCCAGTAACACAGACACACACTTACACCAAGTAACAATGACTGACACTGATACCCAGTAACACATACAAACACTTACACCAAGTCACAAAGACATACACTGACAACCAGTATCAAAGACATACACTGATACCCAGTAACAAAGACACAGAATGACACCAAGTAACAAAGGCACACTCTGACACCAAGTAACAAAGACATACACTGATACCCAGTAACACAGACAGACACTTACACCAAGTAACAAAGACATACAATGACACCAAGTAACAAAGACATACACTGATACCTAGCAACACAGACACACACTCACACCAAGTAACAAAGACATACACTGATACTCAGTTACACAGACACACACTTACACCAAGTAACAAAGACATACACTGACACCAAGTAACAAAGACATACACTGACACCCAGTAACACAGGCACACGCAGACACCAAGTAACAAAGACATACACTGACACCCATTAACAAAAACATACACTGACACCCAGTAACACAGACACACGCTTACACCAAGTAACAAAGACATACACTGACACCAAGTAACAAAGACATACACTGACACCAAGTAACAAAGACATACACTGATACCCAGTAACACTGACACACACTTACACCAAGTAACAAAGAGATACACTGATACTCAGTAACACAGACGCACACTTACACCAAGTAACAAAGACATACACTGACACCAAGTAACAAAGACATACACTTACACCAAGTAACAAAGACATGCACTGACACCAAGTGACAAAGACATACACTGATACCCAGTAACACAGACACACACTTACACCAAGTAACAAAGACAGACAAAGACACCAAGTAACAAAGACATACACTTACACCAAGTAACGCAGACATACACTGAACCAAGTAACAAAGACACACACTTAAACCAAGAACACAGACATACTCTGACACCAAGTAACAAAGACATACACTGATACCCAGTAACACAGACAGACACTTACACCAAGTAATAAAGACATACACTGACACCAAGTAACAAAGACATACACTGATACCTAGTAACACAGACACACACTTACACCAAGTAACAAAGACAAACACTGATACTCAGTTACACAGACACACACTTACACCAAGTAACTAAGACATACACTGACACCAAGTAACAAAGGCATACACTGACACCAAGTAACAAAGACATACACTGACACCAAGTAACAAAGACATACACTGACACCCAGTAACACAGGCACACACAGACACCAAGTAACAAAGGCATACACTGACACCCATTAACAAAAACATACACTGACACCAAGTAACACAGACATACTCTGAAACCAAGTAACAAAGACATACACTGATACCCAGTAACACAGACACACACTTACACCAAGTAACAATGACTGACACTGATACCCAGTAACACATACAAACACTTACACCAAGTCACAAAGACATACACTGACACCCAGTAACAAAGACATACACTGATACCCAGTAACAAAGACACACAATGACACCAAGTAACAAAGGCACACTCTGACACCAAGTAACAAAGACATACACTGATACCCAGTAACACAGACAGACACTTACACCAAGTAACAAAGACATACACTGACACCAAGTAACAAAGACATACACTGACACCCAGTAACACAGACAGACACTTACACCAAGTAACAAAGACATACACTGACACCAAGTAACAAAGACATACACTGACACCCAGTAACACAGACACACACTGACAACAAGTAACAAAGACATACACTGATACCCAGTTACACAGACACACACTTACACCAAGTAACAAAGACATACACTGACACCAAGTAACAAAGACATACACTGACACCCAGTAACACAGGCACACAAAGACACCAAGTAACAAAGACATACACTGACACCCATTAACAAATACATACACGGACACCCAGTAACACAGACACACGCTTGCACCAAGTAACAAAGACATACACTGACACCAAGTAACAAAGACATACACTGACACCAAGTAACACAGACACACACTTACACCAAGTAACAAAGACATACACTGACACCAAGTAACAAAGACATACACTGATACCCAGTAACACAGACATACACTTACACCAAGTAACAAAGACATACACTGACACCAAGTAACAAGGACATACACTTACACCAAGTAACAAAGGCATACACTGACACCAACTAACAAAGTAATTCAATGATTCCCAGTAACACAGACACACACTTACACCAAGTAACAAAGACATACACTGACAACAAGTAACAAAGTCATACACTGATACCCAGTAACACAGACACACACTTACACCAAGTAACAAAGACGTACACTGATACTCAGTTACACAGACACACACGGATACCAAGTAACAAAGGCAAACAATGACACACAGTAACATAGACACACACGGATCCCAAGTAACAAAGACATACACTGACACCCATTAACAAAAACGTACACTGACACCCAGTAACAAAGACATACACTGACACCAAGTAACAAAGACATACACTGATACCTCGTAACACAGACACACACTTACACCAAGTAACAAAGACATACACTGACAGCAAGTAACAAAGACATAAACTGATACCCAGTAACACAGACACACACTTACACCAAGGAACAAAGACATGCACTGATACTCAGTAACACAGACACACACTTACACCAAGTAACAAAGACATACACTGACACCAAGTAACAAAGACATACACTTACACCAAGTGACAAAGACATACACTGACACCAAGTAACAAAGACATACACTGACACCAAGTAACAAAGACACACACTTACACCAAGTAACACAGACATACACTGACACCAAGTAACAAAGACATACACTGATACCAAGTGACAGACACACACTTACACCAAGTAACAAAGACACACACTTACACCAAGTAACACAGACATACACTGACACCAAGTAACAAAGACGTACACTGATACCCAGTAACACAGACACACACTTACACCAAGTAACAAAGACATACACTGACAGCAAGTAACTAAGACATACACTGATACCCAGTAACACAGACATACACTTGCACCAAGGAACAAAGACATACATTGATACTCAGTAACACAGACACACACTTACACCAAGTAATAAAGACATACACTGACACCAAGAAACAAAGACATACACTTACACCAAGTAACAAAGACATACACTGACTCCAGGTAACAAAGACATACACTGACTCCAGGTAACAAAGACATACACTGACACCAAGTAACACAGACACACACGTACACAAAGTAACAAAGACAGACAAAGACACCAAGTAACAAAGACATCCACTTACACCAAGAATCAGAGACATACACTGAAGCAAGTAACAAAGACACACACTTACACCAAGAACACAGACGTACACTGACACCAAGTAACAAACACACACACTGATACTCAGTTACACAGAGACACACTTACACCAAGTAACACAGACATACTCTGAAACCAAGTAACAAAGACATACACTGATACCCAGTAACACAGACACACACTTACACCAAGTAACAATGACTGACACTGATACCCAGTAACACATACAAACACTTGCACCAAGTCACAAAGGCATACACTGATACCCAGTAACAAAGACACACAATGACACCAAGTAACAAAGGCACACTCTGACACCAAGTAACAAAGACATACACTGACACCAAGTAACAAAGACATACACTGACACCAAGTAACAAAGACATACACTGACACCAAGTAACAAAGACATACACTGATACCCAGTAACACAGACACACACTTACACCAAGTAACAAAGACATACACTGACACCAAGTCACAAAGACATACACTGACATCCATTAACAAATACATACACGGACACCCAGTAACACAGACACACGCTTACACCAAGTAACAAAGACATACACTGATACCCAGTAACACAGACATACACTGATACCCAGTAACACAGACATACACTTACACCAAGTAACAAAGACATACACTGACACCAAGTAACAAAGACATACACTGATACCCAGTAACACAGACATACACTTACACCAAGTAACAAAGACATACACTGACACCAAGTAACAAGGACATACACTTACACCAAGTAACAAAGGCATACACTGACACTAACTAACAAAGACATACACTGATACCCAGTAACACAGACACACACTTACACCAAGCAACAAAGACGTACACTGATACTCAGTTACACAGACACACACGGATACCAAGTAACAAAGGCATACAATGACACACAGTAACATAGAAACACACGGATCCCAAGTAACAAAGACATACACTGACACCCATTAACAAAAACGTACACTGACACCCAGTAACAAAGTCATACACTGACACCAAGTAACAAAGACATACACTGATACCTAGTAACACAGACACACACTTACACCAAGTAACAAAGACATACACTGACACCAAGTCACAAAGACATACACTGATACCCAGTAACACAGACATACACTGATACCCAGTAACACAGACACACACTTACACCAAGGAACAAAGACATGCACTGATACTCAGTAACACAGACACACACTTACACCAAGTAACAAAGACATACACTGACACCAAGTAACAAAGACATACACTTACACCAAGTAACAGAGACATACACTGACTCCAAGTAACAAAGACATACACTGACACCAAGTAACAAAGACATACACTGATACCCAGTAACACAGACACACACTTACACCAAGTAACAAAGGCAGACAAAGACACCAAGTAACAAAGACATACACTTACACCAAGTAACACAGACATACACTGAACCAAGTGACAAAGACACACACTTACACCAAGAAAACAGACATACACTGACACCAAGTAACAAAGACATACACTGACACCCAGTAACACAGACATACACTTACACCAAGTAACAAAGACATACACTGATACCCAGTAACAAAGACACACAATGACACCAAGTAACAAAGGCACACTCTGACACCAAGTAACAAAGACATACACTGATACCCAGTAACACAGACAGACACTTACACCAAGTAACAACGACATACACTGACACCAAGTAACAAAGACATACACTGATACCTAGCAACACAGACACACACTTACACCAAGTAACAAAGACATACACTGACACCAAGTAACAAAGACATACACTGACACCCAGTAACACAGGCACACGCAGACACCAAGTAACAAAGACATACACTGACACCCATTAACAAAAACATACACTGACACCCAGTAACACAGACACACGCTTACACCAAGTAACAAAGACATACACTGACACCAAGTAACAAAGACATACACTGACACCAAGTAACAAAGACATACACTGATACCTAGTAACACAGACACACACTTACACCAAGTAACAAAGACATACACTGACAGCAAGTAACAAAGGCATACACTGACAGCAAGTAACAAAGACATACACTGATACCCAGTAACACAGACACACACTTACACCAAGGAACAAAGACATGCACTGATACTCAGTAACACAGACACACACTTACACCAAGTAACAAAGACATACACTGACACCAAGTAACAAAGACATACACTGACACCAAGTAACAAAGACATACACTGACAGCAAGTAACAAAGACATACACTGATACCCAGTAACACAGACACACACTTACACCAAGGAACAAAGACATGCACTGATACTCAGTAACACAGACACACACTTACACCAAGTAACAAAGACATACACTGACACCAAGTAACAAAGACATACACTTACACCAAGTAACAGAGACATACACTGACTCCAAGTAACAGAGACATACACTGACACCAAGTAACAAAGACATACACTGACACCAAGTAACAAAGACATACACTGATACCCAGTAACACAGACACACACTTACACCAAGTAACAAAGGCAGACAAAGACACCAAGTAACAATGACATACACTTACACCAAGTAACACAGACATACACTGAACCAAGTGACAAAGACACACACTTACACCAAGAACACAGACATACACTGACACCAAGTAACAAAGACATACACTGACACCCAGTAACACAGACATACACTTACACCAAGTAACAAAGACATACACTGATACTCAGTTACACAGACACACACTTCCACCAAGTAACACAGACATACTCTGACACGAAGTAACAGAGACATACACTGATACCCAGTAACACAGACACAGACTTACACCAAGTAACAATGACTGACACTGATACCCAGTAACACATACAAACACTTACAGCAAGTCACAAAGACATACACTGACACCCAGTATCAAAGACATACACTGATACCCAGTAACAAAGACACACAATGACACCAAGTAACAAAGGCACACTCTGACACCAAGTAACAAAGACATACACTGATACCCAGTAACACAGACAGACACTTACACCAAGTAACAAAGACATACACTGACACCAAGTAACAAAGACATACACTGATACCTAGCAACACAGACACACACTCACACCAAGTAACAAAGACATACACTGATACTCAGTTACACAGACACACACTTACACCAAGTAACAAAGACATACACTGACACCAAGTAACAAAGACATACACTGACACCCAGTAACACAGGCACACGCAGACAACAAGTAACAAAGACATACACTGACACCCATTAACAAAAACATACACTGACACCCAGTAACACAGACACACGCTGAAAGCAAGTAACAAAGACATACACTGGCACCAAGTAACAAAGACATACACTGACACCAAGTAACAAAGAGATAGACTGATACTCAGTAACACAGACACACACTTACACCAAGTAACAAAGACATACACTGACACCAAGTAACAAAGACATACACTGACACCAAGTAACAAAGACATGCACTGACACCAAGTGACAAAGACATACACTGATACCCAGTAACACAGACATACACTTACACCAAGTAACACAGACATACACTGAACCAAGTAACAAAGACACACACTTAAACCAAGAACACAGACATACTCTGACACCAAGTAACAAAGACATACACTGATACCGAGTAACACAGACAGACACTTACACCAAGTAATAAAGACATACACTGACACCAAGTAACAAAGACATACACTGATACCTAGTAACACAGACACACACTTACACCAAGTAACAAAGACAAACACTGATACTCAGTTACACAGACACACACTTACACCAAGTAACTAAGACATACACTGACACCAAGTAACAAAGGCATACACTGACACCAAGTAACAAAGACATACACTGACACCAAGTAACAAAGACATACACTGACACCCAGTAACACAGGCACACACAGACACCAAGTAACAAAGGCATACACTGACACCCATTAACAAAAACATACACTGACACCAAGTAACACAGACATACTCTGAAACCAAGTAACAAAGACATACACTGATACCCAGTAACACAGACACACACTTACACCAAGTAACAATGACTGACACTGATACCCAGTAACACATACAAACACTTACACCAAGTCACAAAGACATACACTGACACCCAGTAACAAAGACATACACTGATACCCAGTAGCAAAGACACACAATGACACCAAGTAACAAAGGCACACTCTGACACCAAGTAACAAAGACATACACTGATACCCAGTAACACAGACAGACACTTACACCAAGTAACAAAGACATACACTGACACCAAGTAACAAAGACATACACTGATACCCAGTAACACAGACACACACTGACACCAAGTAACAAAGACATACACTGACACCAAGTAACAAAGACATACACTGACACCCAGTAACACAGGCACACAAAGACACCAAGTAACAAAGACATACACTGACACCCATTAACAAATACATACACGGACACCCAGTAACACAGACACACGCTTGCACCAAGTAACAAAGACATACACTGACACCAAGTAACAAAGACATACACTGACACCAAGTAACACAGACACACACTTACACCAAGTAACAAAGACTTACACTGACACCAAGTAACAAAGACATACACTGATACCCAGTAACACAGACATACACTTACACCAAGTAACAAAGGCATACACTGACACCAACTAACAAAGTAATTCAATGATTCCCAGTAACACAGACACACACTTACACCAAGTAACAAAGACATACACTGACAACAAGTAACAAAGTCATACACTGATACCCAGTAACACAGACACACACTTACACCAAGTAACAAAGACGTACAATGACACACAGTAACATAGACACACACGGATCCCAAGTAACAAAGACATACACTGACACCCATTAACAAAAACGTACACTGACACCCAGTAACAAAGACATACACTGACACCAAGTAACAAAGACATACACTGACACCAAGTAACAAAGACATACACTGATACCTCGTAACACAGACACATACTTACACCAAGTAACAAAGACATACACTGACACCCAGTAACACAGGCACACACAGACACCAAGTAACAAAGGCATACACTGACACCCATTAACAAAAACATACACTGACACCAAGTAACACAGACATACTCTGAAACCAAGTAACAAAGACATACACTGATACCCAGTAACACAGACACACACTTACACCAAGTAACAAAGACATACACTGACACCAAGTAACAAAGACATACACTGACACCAAGTAACACAGACACACACTTACACCAAGTAACAAAGACTTACACTGACACCAAGTAACAAAGACATACACTGATACCCAGTAACACAGACACACACTTGCACCAAGTAACAAAGACATACACTGATACTCAGTAACACAGACACACACTTACACCAAGTAACAAAGACATACACTGACACCAAGTAACAAAGACAGACACTTACACCAAGTAACAAAGACAGACAAAGACACCAAGTAACAAAGACAGACAAAGACACCAAGTAACACAGACATACACTGAACCAAGAAACAAAGACACACACTTACACCAAGAACACAGACATACTCTGACACCAAGTAACAAAGGCATACACTGACACCCAGTAACACAGACATACACTTACACCAAGTAACAAAGACATACACTGACACCAAGTAACAAAGAAATTCACTGATATCCAGCAACACAGACACACAAAGACACCAAGTAACAAAGACATACACTTACACCAAGTAACACAAACATACACTGACACCAAGTAACAAGGACACACACTTACACCAAGTACACATACATACATTGACACCAAGTAACAAAGACATACACTGATACCCAGTAACACAAACACACACTTACACCAAGTAGCAAAGACAGACACTGGTACCCAGTAACAAAGACATACACTGATACCCAGTAACACAGACACACACTAACACCATGTCACAAAGACACACACTGACACCCAGTAACAAAGACAAACACTGACACCCAGTAACAAAGAAACACACTGACACCAAGTAACAAAGACATTCACTGACACCATGTATACAAAGACATACACAGACACCAAGTAACAAAGACATACACTGATACCCAGTAACACAGACTCACACTTACACCAAGTAACAAAGACATACACTGATTCCCAGCCACACAGCACACACTTACACCAAGTATCACAGACATACACAGACACCAATTAACAAATACATACACTGATACCCAGTAACACTGACACACACTTGCACCATGTAACAAAGACATACACTGACACCAAGTAACAAAGTCATACACTTACACCAAGTAACACAGACATACACTGACACCAAGTAACAAAGACACACACTTACACCAAGTAACAGACATACACTGACACCAGTTAACAAAGACAAACACTGACTCCCAGCAACACAGACACACACTTACACCAAGTCACAATGACAGACACTGATACCCAGTAACACAGACACACTCTTACACCAAGTCACAAAGACATACACTGACACCCAGTAACAAAGACACACGATGACACCAAGTAACAAAGACACACACCGATACCCAGTAACACAGACACACACTTCCACCAAGGAACAAAGACATGCACTGACACCAAGTAACAAAGACATACACTGACACCCAGTAACAAAGACACAAAATGACACCAAGTAACAAAGGCACACACTGACACCAAGTAACAATGACATACACTGATACCCAGTAACACAGACAAATAGTTACACCAAGTAACAAAGACATACACTGACAACTAATAACAAAGACATACACTGACACCCAGTGACAAAGACATACACTGATACCCAGTGGCACAAACAAACACACACTGACACCCAGTAACACAGAGACACACTGACACCCAGTAAAAAAGACATACACTGACACCAAGTCAAAAAGACATACACTGACACCAAGTCAAAAAGACATACACTGATGCCCAGTAACAGAGACACACACTGACACCAAGTAACAAAGGCACACTCTGCGGCCGGGAGCACTTTGGCGCTTTGGTTAGCACCGCAGCCTCACAGCTCCAGGGACCCGGGTTCGATTCTGGGTACTGCCTGTGCGGAGTTTGCAAGTTCTCCCTGTGTCTGCGTGGGTTTCCTCCCACATGCCAAAGACTTGCAGGTTGATATGTTAATTGGCCATCATAAATTGGCCCTAGTATAGGTAGGTGGTCGGGAAATATATAGGCACAGGTGGGGATGTGATAGGAATACGGGATGAGTGTAGATTTAGTATAAATGGGTGGTTGATGGTCGGCACAGACTCGGAGGGCCGAAGGGCCTGTTTAAGTGCTGTATCTCTAAACTAAACTAAATACTGACAACTAGTGTCACTGACACCCAGTAACACAAACAAACACACACTGACACCCAGTCACACAGAGAAACACTGATACACTGACACCAAGTAACACAGACACACACTGACACCCAGTAACAAAGACATACACTGATACCAAGTCACAAAGACATACACTGATACCCAGTAACACAAACAAACACACACTGACACCCAGTAGCACAGAGAAACACTGATACACAGTCACAAAGACATACACTGATACCAAGTCACAAAGACATTCACTGATACCAAGTCACAAAGACATTCACTGATACGCAGTAACACAGACCCACACTGACACCAATTAACAAAGACATACACTGACACCAAGTAACAAAGACATACACTGACACCAAGTACCAAAGACATACACTGACACCAAGTAAAAAGACAGACATTTACACCAATTAACAAAGACATACACTGATACCCATTAACGCAGACACACAGTTACACCAAGTAACAAAGACATACACTGACACCAAGTCACAAAGACACACACTGACACCAAGTCACAAAGACACACACTGACACCCAGTAACAAAGACATACACTGACACCAAGTCACAAAGACATACACTGACACCAAGTCACAAAGACATACACTGATACCCAGTAACACAGACACACACTGACACCCAGTAACACAAACAAACACACTGACACCAGGTAACGCAGACATACACTGACACCAAGTAACAAAGACACACACTTACACCAAGTAACACAGACATACACTGACACCTAGTAACAAAGACAGACAATTACACCAAGAAACAAAGACATACACTTACACCAAGTATTTTGACATACACTGACACCAAGTAACAAAGACATACACTGATACCCAGTAACATAGACACACACTGACACCAAGTAACAAAGACATACACTGACACCAAGTCACAAAGACACAGACTGACACCCAGTAACACAAACAAACACACACTGACACCCAGTAACAAAGAGAAACACTGATACACAGTCACAAAGACAGACACTGATACCAAGTCACAAAGACATACGCTGATATCCAGTAACACAGACACACACTTACACCAAGTAACAAAGACATACACTGATACCCAGTAACACAGACAGACACTGACACCCAGTAACACAGACATACACTGATACCAAGTCACAAAGACATACACTGATACCAAGTCACACAGACACACACTGACATCAAGTAACAAAGATATACACTGACACCAAGTAACAAAGACATACACTTACAACAAGTAACAAAGACACACACTTACAACAAGTAACAAAGACACACACTTACAACAAGTAACAAAGACACACACTTACAACAAGTAACAAAGACACACACTTACAACAAGTAACAAAGACACACACTTACAACAAGTAACAAAGACTGATACTTGCACCAAGTAACACAGACATACACTGACACCAAGTAACAAAGACATATACTTACACCAAGTAACAAAGACAGACAATTACACCAAGTAACAAAGACACACACTTTCACCAAGTATTTTGACATACACTGACACCAAGTAACAAAGACATACACTGATACCCAGTAACACAGACACACACTTACACCAAGTAACAAAGACATACACTGACACCAAGTAACAAAGACATACACTGACACCAAGTCACATAGACACACACTGACACCCAGTAGAAACAAAAAACAAAGAACAAAGAACAAAGATAATTGCAGCACAGGAACAGGCCCTTCGGCCCTCCAAGCCTGCGCCGATCCAGATCCTCTCTCTAAACATGTCGCCTATTTTCTAAGGTTCTGTATCTCTTTTCTTCCTGCCCATTCATGTATCTGTCTAGATACATCTTGAAAGACTCCATCGTGCCCGCATCTACCACCTCCGCTGGCAATGCGTTCCAGGTGCCCACCACCCTCTGCGTAAATAACTTTCCACGCATATCCCCCCTAAACTTTTCCCCTTTCACTTTGAACTCGTATCCTCTAGTAATTGAAACCCCCACTCAGGGAAAAAGCCTCTTGCTATCCACCCTGTCTATACCTCTCATGATTTTGTACACCTCAATCAGGTCCCCCCTCAACCTCCGTCTTTCTAATGAAAATAATCCTAATCTGCTCAACCTCTCTTCATAGCTAGCGCCCTCCATACCAGGCAACATCCTGGTGAACCTCCTCTGCACCCTCTCCAAAGCATCCACATCCTTTTGATAATGTGGCGACCAGAACTGTACGCAGTATTCCAAATGTGGCCGAACCAAAGTCCTATACAACTGTAACATGACCTGCCAACTCTTGTACTCAATGCCCCGTCCGATGAAGGAAAGCATGCCGTATGCCTTCTTGACCACTCTATTTACCTGCGTTGCCACCTTCAGGGAACAGTGGACCTGAACACCCAAATCTCTCTGGACATCAATTTTCCCCAGGACTTTTCCATTTACTGTATAGTTCACTCTTGAATTGGATCTTCCAAAATGCATCACCTCGCATTTGCCCTGATTGAACTCCATCTGCCATTTCTCTGCCCAACTCTCCAATCTATCTATATTCTGCTGTATTCTCTGACAGTCCCCTTCACTATCTGCTACTCCACCAATCTTAGTGTCGTCTGCAAATTTGCTAATCAGTCCACCTATACTTTCCTCCAAATCATTAATGTACATCACAAACAACAGTGGTCCCAGCACGGATCCCTGTGGAACACCACTGGTCACACGTCTCCATTTTGAGAAACTCCCTTCTACTGCTACTCTGTCTCCTGTTGCCCAGCCAGTTCTTTATCCATCTAGCTAGTACACCTTGGACCCTAAGCGCCTTCACCTTCTCCATCAGCCTGCCATGGGGAACCTTATCAAACGCCTTACTGAAGTCCATGTATATGACATCGACAGCCCTTCCCTCATCAATCAACTTTGTCACTTCCTCAAAGAATTCTATTAAGTTGGTAAGACATGACCTTCCCTGCACAAAACCATGTTGCCTATCACTGATGAGCCCATTTTCTTCCAAATGGGAATAGATCCTATCCCTCAGTATCTTCTCCAGCAGCTTCCCTACCACTGACGTCAGGCTCACCGGTCTATAATTACCTGGATTATCCCTGCTACCCTTCTTAAACAAGGGGACAACATTAGCAATTCTCCAGTCTTCCGGGACCTCACCCGTGTTTAAGGATGCTGCAAAGATATCTGTTAAGGCCCCAGCTATTTCCTCTCTCGCTTCCCTCAGTAACCTGGGATAGATCCCATCCGGACCTGGGGACTTGTCCACCTTAATGCCCTTTAGAATACCCAACACTTCCTCCCTCCTTATGCCGACTTGACCTAGAGTAATCAAACATCTGTTCCTAACCTCAACATCCGTCATGTCCCTCTCCTCGGTGAATACCGATGCAAAGTACTCGTTTAGAATCTCACCCATTTTCTCTGAGTCCAAGCATAACATTCCTCCTTTGTCCTTTAGTGGGCCAATCCTTTCTCTAGTTACCCTCTTTCTCCTTATATATGAATAAAAGGCTTTGGGATTTTCCTTAACCCTGTTTGCTAAAGATATTTCATGACCCCTTTTAGCCCTCTTAATTCCTCGTTTCAGATTGGTCCTACATTCCCGATATTCTTTCAAAGCTTCGTCTTTCATCAGCCGCCTAGACCTTATGTATGCTTCCTTTTTCCTCTTAGCTAGTCTCACAATTTCACCTGTCATCCATGGTTCCCTAATCTTGCCATTTCTATCCCTCATTTTCACAGGAACATGTCTCTCCTGCACGCTAATCAACCTCTCTTTAAAAGCCTCCCACATATCACATGTGGATTTACCTTCAAACAGCTGCTCCCAATCTACATTTCCCAGCTCCTGCCGAATTTTGGTGTAGTTGGCCTTCCCCCAATTTAGCACTCTCCCTTTTGGACCACTCTCGTCTTTGTCCATGAGTATTTTAAAGCTTACGGAATTGTGATCACTATTCCCAAAGTAGTCCCCTACTGAAACTTCAACCACCTGGCCGGGCTCATTCCCCAACACCAGGTCCAGTATGGCCCCTTCCCGAGTTGGACTATTTACATACTGCTCTAGAAAACCCTCCTGGATGCTCCTTCCAAATTCTGCTCCATCTGGACCTCTAACACTAAGCGAATCCCAGTCAATGTTGGGAAAATTAAAATCTCCTATCACCACCACCCTGTTGCTCCTACATCTTTCCATAATCTGTTTACATATTTGTACCTCTATCTCACGCTCGCTGTTGGGAGGCCTGTAGTACAGCCCCAACATTGTTACCGCACCCTTCCTATTTCTGAGTTCTGTCCATATTGCCTCACTGCTCGAGTTCTCCATAGTGCCCTCCTTCAGCACAGCTGTGATATCCTCTTTGACCAGTAATGCAACTCCTCCACCCCTTTTACCTCCCTCTCTATCCCGCCTGAAGCATCGATATCCTGGGATATTTAGTTGCCAATCATGCCCTTCCCTCAACCAAGTCTCAGTAATAGCAATAACATCATACTCCCAGGTACTAATCCAAGCCCTAAGTTCATCTGCCTTACCTACTACACTTCTTGCATTAAAACAAATGCACCTCAGACCACCAGTCCCTTTATATTCATCATCTGCTCCCTGCCTGCTCTTCCCCTTAGTCACACTGACTTCATTATCTAGTTCCTTACAGGCTTTTGTTACTACCTCCTTACTGTCAACTGACCTCAATTGGTTCCCATCCCCCTGCCACATTAGTTTAAACCCTCCCCAACAGCGTTAGCAAAAGCACCTCCAAGGACATTGGTTCCAGTCCGGCCCAGGTGTAGACCGTCCAATTTGTAATAGTCCCACCTCCCCCAGAACCGGTCCCAATGTCCCAAAAATCTGAACCCCTCCTTCCTGCACCATCTCTCAAGCCACGCATTCATCCTGACTATTCTTTCATTTTTACTCTGACTATCACGTGGCACTGGTAGTAATCCTGAGATTACTACCTTTGAGGTCCTACTTTTTAACTTGGCTCCTAACTCTCTAAACTCTGCATGTAGGACCTCATCCCGTTTTTTACCTATATCATTAGTGCCTATGTGCACAATGACAACTGGCTGTTCACCCTCCCCCTTTAGAATGTTCTGCAGCCGATCTGAGACGTCCCTGACCCGTGCACCTGGGAGGCAACATACCATTCGGGAGCCTCGTTTTCGACCACAGAACCGCCTATCTACTCCCCTTACAATCGAATCCCCTACGACTATAGCCCTTCCACTCTTTTTCCCGCCCTTCGGAACAGCAGAGCCAGCCACGGTGCCATGGACCTGGCTACTGCTGCCTTCCCCTGGTGAGCCATCTCCCTCAACAGTATCCAAAACGGTATACTTGTTTTGGAGGGAGATGACCGCAGGGGACTCCTGCGCTGCCTTCCTGCTCTTTCTCTGCCTTTTGGTCACCCATTCCCTTTCTCCCTCAGCAATCCTAATCTGCGGTGTGACCAATTCACTAAACGTGCTATCCACGACCTCCTCAGCATCGCGCATGCTCCAAAGTGAGTCCATCCGCAGCTCGAGAGCCGTCATGCGGCCTAACAAGAGCTGCAGCTGGACACACTTCCTGCACGTGAAGGAGTCAGGGTCATCAGCCATGTCCCTGAGCTCCCACATTGAGCAAGAGGAGCATGATACGGGTCTGAGATCTCCTGCCATTTTTAATCTTAAGTTTAAACTTAGTTAAATGAAAAAGGAACGAAAAGTTTTTACCAATCACAATAAAACCAGAGAAATCGAAAAAGCCTTACCTTATAAACACCCCCCCCGAGTCCTTTTTTTTGGTTAGAGGAGGAGGGCGGGTGGGAGACACTACAAGTGTGGTGTCTCGGGTTCAGAAACCGCCCAAATATATAGTGTTTTACTTATCCAGCAGCCCCCTGGCCTCCGCCGAAAAACAAAAGGAAATTAAATTTACTTTCAAACGGACTTTCCCAGCTGCTCACTCGCTCACACGCTGCTCCCGAAAAAGCTGCTGCACTGAAAGGAAAGTTATTTTAAACCGCCCAAATATATAGAGTTTTACTTACCCAGCAGGCCCCTGGCCTCTGCCGAAAAACAAAAGGAAATTAAATTTACTTTCAAACGGACTTTCCCAGCTGCTCACTCGCTCACACGCTGCTCCCGAAAAAGCTGCTGCACTGAAAGGAAAGTTATTTTAAACCGCCCAAATATATAGTGTTTTACTTACCCAGCAGCCCCCTGGCCTCCGCCGAAAAACAAAAGGAAATTAAATTTACTTTCAAACGGACTTTCCCAGCTGCTCACTCGCTCACACGCTGCTCCCGAAAAAGCTGCTGCACTGAAAGGAAAGTTATTTTAAACCGCCCAAATATATAGTGTTTTACTTACCCAGCAGCCCCCTGGCCTCCGCCGAAAAACAAAAGGAAATTAAATTTACTTTCAAACGGATTTTCCCAGCTGCTCACTCGCTCACACGCTGCTCCCGAAAAAGCTGCTGCACTGAAAGGTAGCAAAGACATACACTGATACCAAGTCACAAAGACATCCACTGATACCCAGTAACACAGACACACACTTACACCAAGTAACACAGACATACACTGACACCAAGTAACAAAGACATACACTGATGCCCAGTCACACAGGCACACACTTACACCAAGTAACAAAGACAGACAGTGATATCCAGTAACACAGACACACACTTACACCAAGTAACAAAGACATGCACTGATACCCAGTAACACAGACACACACGGACACCAAGTAACAAAGACAGACACTTACACCAAGTAATACAGACACACACTGACACCCAGTAACACAGACATACACTGATACCCAGTAACACAGACACACACTTACACCAAGTAACAAAGACAGACACTGATACCCAGTAACACAGACACACACTTTCACCAAGCAACACAGACATACACTGTCACCAAGTAACAAAGACATACACTAATACCCAGTAACACAGACACACACTTACACCAAGTAACACAAACATGCACTGACACCAAGTAACAAAGACATATACTGATTCCCAGGAACACACACACACTTACACCAAGTAACACAGACACACACTTACACCAAGTAAAAAAGAAATACAATTACACCAAGTAACACAGACACACACTTACACCAAGTCACACAGACACACACTGACACCAAGTAACACAGACACACACTTACACCAAGTATCAAAGACCGTCACTGATACCCAGTAACACAGACACACACTTCCACCAAGCAACACAGACATACACTGACACCAAGTAACAAAGACATACACTGATACCCAGTAACACAGACACACACTTACACCAAGTAACACAGACATACACTGACACCAAGTAGCAAAGACATACACTTACACCAAGTAACACAGACATACACTGACACCAAGTAACAAAGACATACACTGATACCCATTAACACAGACACACACTTACACCAAGCAACACAGAAATACACTGACACCAATTAACAAAGACATGCACTGATACCCAGTAACACAGAAACACACTTCCACCAAGTAACACAGACATACACTGACACCAAGTAACAAATACATACTCTAATACCCAGGAACACAGACACACACTTACACCAAGTAACACAGACACACACTTACACCAAGTAACAAAGACGTACAATTACACCAAGTAACACAGACACACACTGACACCAAGTCACACAGACACACACTGACAACAAGTAACTAAGACACACACTTACACCAAGTAACACTGACATACACTGACACCAAGAAACAAAGACATACACTGATACCCAGTAACAGACACACACTTACACCAAGTAACAAAGACAGACACTGATACCCAGTAACACAGACACACACTTACACCAAGCAACACAGACAAACACTGACACCAAGTAACAAAGACATTCACTTACACCAAGTAACAAAGACATACACTGAGACCAAGTAACAAAGACATACAATTACACCAAGTAACAAAGACACACAATTACACCAAGTAACACAGACACACAGTTACACCAAGTCACACAGACAAACACGGAAACCAAGTAACAAAGACACACACTTACACCAAGTAACACAGACACACACTGACACCCAGTAACACAGACACACACTTACACCAAGTAACACAGACATACACTGACACCAAGTAACAAAGACATACACTGGTACCCAGTAACACAGACACACACTTACACCAAGTAACACAGACATATACTGACACCAAGTAACAAAGACATACACTGATACCCAGGAACACAGACACACACTTACACCAAGTAACACAGACACACACTTACACCAAGTAACAAAGACATACACTAACACCAATCAACGCAGACATACACTGACACCATGTAACAAAGACATACAATTACAGCAAGTAACAAAGACACACACTTACAGCAAGTAACAAAGACAGACACTGATACCCAGTAACACAGACACACACTGACACCAAGTAACAAAGACATACACTGACACCATATAACAAGTTACACACTGACACCCAGTAACTAAGACATACACTGACACCAAGTCACAAAGACATACACTGATTCCAAGTCACAAAGATATATACTGATACCCAGTAACACAGACACACACTGACACCAAGTAACAAAGACATACACTGACACCAAGTAATAAAGACAGACAATTACACCAAGTATTTTGACATACACTGACACCAAGTAACAAAGGCATACATGATACCCATTAACACAGACACACACTTACACCAAGTAACACAGACACACACTGACACTAAGTAACAAAGACATGCACTGATACCCTGTAACACAGGCACACATTTACACCAAGTAACAAAGACAGACACTAATACCCAGTAACACAGACACACACTTACACCAAGTAACAAAGACATACACTGACACCAAGTAACAAAGACATACACTGACACCCAGTAACACAGACACACTCGGACAACAAGTAACAAAGACATAGACTTACACCAAGTAAAACAGACACACACTGACACCCAGTAACAAAGACAGACACTGATACCCAGTAACACAGACACAAACTTACACCAAGCAACACAGACATACACTGACACCAAGTAACAAAGACATACACTGATACCCAGTAACACAGGCACACAATTACACCAAGTAACACAGACATGCACTGACACCAAGTAGCAAAGACATACACTGATACCCAGGAACACAGACACACACTTACCCCAAGTAACAAAGACATACAATTACACCAAGTAACACAGACACACACTTACACCAAGTCACACAGACACACACTGACACCAAGTAACAAAGACACACACTTCCACCAAGTAACACAGACACACACTGACACCCAGTAACACAGACACACACTTACACCAAGTAACACAGACATACACTGACAACAAGTAACAAAGACACACATTGACACCCAGCAGCAAAGACATACACTGATACCAAGTCACAAAGACATCCACTGATACCCAGTAACACAGACACACAATTACACCAAGTAACACAGACACACACTTACACCAAGTCACACAGACACACACTGACACCAAGTAACAAAGACACACACATACACCAAGTGACACAGACACACACTGACACCCAGTAACACAGACACACACTTACACCAAGTAACACAGACATACACTGACAACAAGTAACAAAGACAGACACTGATACCCAGTAACACAGACACACACTTACACCAAGTAACAAAGACACACACAGACACCAAGTAACAAAGACATACACTGATACCCAGTAACACAGACACACACTTACACAAAGTAACACAGACATACACTGACACCAAGTCACAAAGACATACACTGATACCCAGTAAGACAGACACACACTTACACCAAGTAACACAGACATACACTGACACCAAGTAACTAAGACATACACTGATACCCAGTATCACAGACACACACTTACACCAAGTAACAAAGTCAGACACTGACACCAAGTCACAAAGACACACACTGACACCCAGTAACAAAGACATACACTGACACCATGTCACAAAGACATACACTGATACCCAGGAACACAGACACACACTGACAACCAGTAACAAAGACATACACTGATACCAAGTCACAAAGACATACACTGATACCCAGCAGCACAGAAACACACTGACACCCAGTAACAAAGACATACACTGACACCAAGTAACAAAGACATACACTGATACCCAGTAATACAGACACACACTTACACCAAGTAACACAGACATACACTGACACCAAGTAAAAAAGACATACAGTGATACCCAGTAACACAGACACTCTCTTACACCAAGTAACAAAGAAAGACAATGATACCCAGTAACACAGACACACACTTACACCAAGTAACAAAGACATACACTGACACCCAGAAACAAAGACATACACTGACAACCAGTAACACAGACACACATGGACACCAAGTAACAAAGACACACACTTACACCAAGTAACACAGACATACACTGACACCAAGCAACAAAGACATACACTGATACCCAGTAACACAGACACACACTTACACAAAGTAACACAGACATAAACTGACACCAAGTAACAAAGACATACACTGATACCCAGGAACACAGACACACACTTACACCAAGTAACAGAGACAAACACGTACACCAAGTAACAAAGACATACACTTACACCAAGTAACACAGACATACAATGACACCAAGTAACAAAGACATACAATTACACCAAGTCACAAAGACATACACTGATAACCAGTAACACAGACACACACTTACTCCAAGTAACACAGACATACACTGACACCAAGTAACAAAGACACACACTTACACCAAGTAACACAGACATACACTGACACCAAGTAACAATTACATACACTTACACCAAGTAACAAAGACACACACTTACACCAAGTAACACAGACATACACTGACACCAAGTAACAAAGACATACACTGACACCAAGTAACAAAGACATACACTTACGCGAAGTAACAAAGACAGACAATTACACCAAGTAACAAAGACATACACTTGCACCAAGTATTTTGACATACACTGACACCAAGTAACAAAGACATACACTGATACCCAGTGACACAGACACACACTTACAGCAAGTAACGCAGACATACACTGACACCAAGTAACAAAGACATACACTGATACCCAGGAATACAGACACACACTTACACCAAGTAACACAGACACACACTTACACCAAGTAACAAAGACAGACACTTACACCAAGTAACACAGACATACACTGACACCAAGTAACAAAGGCATACAATTACACCAAGTAACAAAGACACACACTTAAACCAAGTAACACAGATATACACTGGCAACAAGTAACAAAGACATGCACTGACACCCAGTAACACAGACACACACGGACACCAAGTAACAAAGACACACAATTACTCCAAGTAACACAGACACACACTGACACCCAGTAACACAGACACACACTACACCAAGTAAGACAGACATACACTGACACCAAGTAACAAAGACATACACTGACACCAAGTAACAAAGACAGACAATTACGCCAAGTAACAAAGACACACAATTACACCAAGTAACACAGACACACACTTACACCAAGTCACACAGACAAACACGGAAACCAAGTAACAAAGACACACACTTACACCAAGTAACACAGACACACACTGACACCCAGTAACACAGACACACACTTACACCAAGTAACACAGACATACACTGACACCAAGTAACAAAGACATACACTGATACCCAGTAACACAGACACGCACTTACACCAAGTAACACAGACATATACTGACACCAAGTAACAAAGACATACACTAACACCAATTAACGCAGACATACACTGACACCAAGTAACAAAGACATACAATTACAGCAAGTAACAAAGACACACACTTACAGCAAGTAACAAAGACAGACACTGATACCCAGTAACACAGACACACACTGACACCAAGTAACAAAGACATACACTGACACCAACTAACAAGTCACACACTGACACCCAGTAAGTAAGACATACACTGACACCAAGTCACAAAGACATACACTGATTCCAAGTCACAAAGATATATACTGATACCCAGTAACACAGACACACACTGACACCAAGTAACAAAGACATACACTGACACCAAGTAACAAAGACAGACAATTACACCAAGTAACAAAGACACCCACTTACACCAAGTATTTTGACATACACTGACACCAAGTAACAAAGGCATACATGATACCCATTAACACAGACACACACTTACACCAAGTAACACCGACACACACTGACACAAAGTAACAAAGACATGCACTGATACCCTGTAACACAGGCACACATTTACACCAAGTAACAAAGACAGACACTGATACCCAGTAACACAGACACACACTTACACCAAGTAACAAAGACATACACTGACACCAAGTAACAAAGACATACACTGATACCCAGTAACACAGACACACACTTACACCAAGTAACAAAGACATACATTGACACCAAGTCACAAAGACATACTCTGATAACCAGTAACACAGACAGACACTTACTCCAAGTAACACAGACATACACTGACACCAAGTAACAAAGACATACGCTGATACCCTGTGACACAGACACACACTTACACCAAGTAACAAAGAAAGATACTGATACCCAGTAACATAGACACACACTTACACCAAGTAACAAAGACATACACTGACACCCAGTAACAAAGACATACACTGACACATAGTAACACAGACACACATGGACACCAAGTAACAAAGACACACACTTACACCAAGTAACAAAGGAAGATACTGACACCCAGTAACACAGACACACACTTACACCAAGTAACACAGACATACACTGACACCAAGTAACAAATACATACACTGATACCCAGTAACACAGACACACACTTACACCAAGTAACATAGACATACACTGATACCCAGGAACACAGACACACACTTACACCAAGTAACACAGACACACACTTACACCAAGTAACAAATACATACACTTACATCAAGTAACACAGACATATACTTACACCAAGTAACAAAGACATACAATTACACCAAGTAACAAAGACACACACTTACACCAAGTAACACAGATATACACTGGCACCAAGTAACAAAGACATGCACTGACACCCAGTAACGCAGACACACACGGACACCAAGTAACAAAGACACACACTTACACCAAGTAACACAGACACACACTGACACCCAATAACACAGACACACACTTAAACCAAGTAACACAGACATACACTGACACCAAGTAACAAAGACATACACTGATACCCAGTAACACAGACACACACTTACACCAAGTAACACAGACATACACTGACACCAAGTAACAAAGACATACAATGATACCCAGGAACACAGACACACACTTACACCAAGTAACACAGACACACACTTACACCAAGTAACAAAGACATACACTTACACCAAGTAACACAGACATACACTGACACCAAGTAACAAAGACATGCACTGATACCCAGTAACACAGACACACACTGACACCAAGTTAGAAACACACACTGATCCCCAGTAACACAGGCACACACTGACCCCCAGTAACACAGAAATACACTGACACAGTCACAAAGACACACACTGACTCCCAGTAACAAAGACATACACTGACACCAAGTCACAAAGACATACACTGATACACAGACACACACTTACACCAAGTAACACAGACATACACTGACACCAAGGAACAAAGACATGCACTGATACCCAGTATCACAGACACACACTTACACCAAGTAACAAAGACATACACTGACACCAAGTCACAAAGACACACGCTGACACCCAGTAACAAAGACATACACTGACACCAAGTCACAAAGACATGCACTGATACCCAGGAACGCAGACACACACTGACACCCAGTAACAAAGACATACACAGATACCAAGTCACAAAGACATACACTGATACCCAGTAACACAGAAACACACTAACACCCAGTAACAAAGACATACACTGATACCAAGTCACAAAGACATACACTGATACCCAGTAACACAGACACACACTGACACCCAGTAACAAAGACATACACTGATACCAAGTCACAAAGACATACACTGATACCCAGTAACACAGACACACACTGACACCAAGTAACAAAGACATGCTCTGACACCAAGTAACAAAGACATACACTTACACCAAGCAACAAAGACACACACTTACACCAAGTAACACAGACACACACTGACACCAAGTAACAAAGACATACACTGACACCACTTAACAAAGACATACACTTACACCAAGTATTTTGACATACACTGACACCAAGTTACAAAGACATACACTGATACCCAGTAACACAGACACACACTTGCACCAAGTAACAAAGACATACACTGACACCCAAGAACGAAGACATACACTGACACCAATTAACAAAAACATACACTGATACCCTGGAACACAGACACACACTTACACCAAGTAACAAAGGCAGACACTGATACCCAGTAACACAGACCCACACTTACACCAAGTAACAAAGACATACACTGACACCCAGTAAGAAAGACATACACTGACACCCAGTAACACAGACACACATGGACACCAAGTAACAAAGACACACACTTACACCAAGTTACACAGACACACACTGACACCCAGTAACACAGACATACACTTACACCAAGTAACACAGACATACACTGATACCCAGGAACACAGACACAAACTTACACCAAGTAACACAGACACACACTTGCACCAAGTAACAAAGACATACACTTACACGAAGTAACACAGTCATACACTGACACCAAGTAACAAAGATATACAATTACACCAAGTAACAAAGACACACACTTACACCAAGTAACACAGATAATCACTGGCACCAAGTAACAAAGCCATGCACTGACACCCAGTAACACAGACACACACGGACACCAAGTAACAAAGACACACACTTACACCAAGTAACACAGACACAAAGTGACAAACAGTAACACAGACACACACATACACAAAGTAACACAGACATACACTGACACCAAGTAACAAAGATATACACTGATACCCAGTAACACAGACACAAACTTACACCAAGTAACACAGACATACACTGACACCAAGTAACAAAGACATACAATGATACCCAGGAACACAGACACACACTTACACCAAGTAACACAGACACACACTTACACCAAGTAACACAGACATACACTGACACCAAGTAACAAAGACATGCACTGATACCCAGTAACACAGACACACACTGACACCCAGTTAGAAACGCACACTGATCCCCAGTAACACAGACACACACTGAACCCAAGTAACACAGACATACACTGACACCAAGTCACAAAGACACACACTGACCCCCAGTAACAAGGACATACACTGACACCAAGTCACAAAGACATACACTGATACACAGACACACACTTACACCAAGTAACACAGACATACACTGACACCAAGGAACAAAGACATACACTGATACCCAGTATCACAGACACACACTTACACCAAGTAACAAAGACATACACTGAAACCAAGTCACAAAGACACATGCTGACACCATGTAACAACGACATACACTGACACCAAGTCAAAAAGACATACACTGACACCAAGTCAAAAAGACATACACTGATGCCCAGTAACAGAGACACACACTGACACCAAGTAACAAAGGCACACACTGCGGGCGGGAGCACTTTGGCGCTTTGGTTAGCACCGCAGCCTCACAGCTCCAGGGACCCGGGTTCGATTCTGGGTACTGCCTGTGCGGAGTTTGCAAGTTCTCCCTGTGTCTGCGTGGGTTTCCTCCGGGTGCTCCGGTTTCCTCCCACATGCCAAAGACTTGCAGGTTGATATGTTAATTGGCCATCATAAATTGGCCCTAGTATAGGTAGGTGGTCGGGAAATATATAGGGACAGGTGGGGATGTGATAGGAATACGGGATGAGTGTAGATTTAGTATAAATGGGTGGTTGATGGTCGGCACAGACTCGGAGGGCCGAAGGGCCTGTTTAAGTGCTGTATCTCTAAACTAAACTAAATACTGACAACTAGTGTCACTGACACCCAGTAACACAAACAAACACACACTGACACCCAGTCACACAGAGAAACACTGATACACTGACACCAAGTAACACAGACACACACTGACACCCAGTAACAAAGACATACACTGATACCAAGTCACAAAGACATACACTGATACCCAGTAACACAAACAAACACACACTGACACCCAGTAGCACAGAGAAACACTGATACACAGTCACAAAGACATACACTGATACCAAGTCACAAAGACATTCACTGATACGCAGTAACACAGACCCACACTGACACCAATTAACAAAGACATACACTGACACCAAGTAACAAAGACATACACTGACACCAAGTACCAAAGACATACACTGACACCAAGTAAAAAGACAGACAATTACACCAATTAACAAAGACATACACTGATACCCATTAACGCAGACACACAGTTACACCAAGTAACAAAGACATACACTGACACCAAGTCACAAAGACACACACTGACACCAAGTCACAAAGACACACACTGACACCCAGTAACAAAGACATACACTGACACCAAGTCACAAAGACATACACTGACACCAAGTCACAAAGACATACACTGATACCCAGTAACACAGACACACACTGACACCCAGTAACACAAACAAACACACTGACACCAGGTAACGCAGACATACACTGACACCAAGTAACAAAGACACACACTTACACCAAGTAACACAGACATACACTGACACCTAGTAACAAAGACAGACAATTACACCAAGAAACAAAGACATACACTTACACCAAGTATTTTGACATACACTGACACCAAGTAACAAAGACATACACTGATACCCAGTAACATAGACACACACTGACACCAAGTAACAAAGACATACACTGACACCAAGTCACAAAGACACAGACTGACACCCAGTAACACAAACAAACACACGCTGACACCCAGTAACAAAGAGAAACACTGATACACAGTCACAAAGACAGACACTGATACCAAGTCACAAAGACATACGCTGATATCCAGTAACACAGACACACACTTACACCAAGTAACAAAGACATACACTGATACCCAGTAACACAGACAGACACTGACACCCAGTAACATAGACATACACTGATACCAAGTCACAAAGACATACACTGATACCAAGTCACAAAGACATACACTGATACCCAGTAACACAGACACACACTGACATCAAGTAACAAAGATATACACTGACACCAAGTAACAAAGACATACACTTACAACAAGTAACAAAGACACACACTTACAACAACAAAGACACACACTTACAACAAGTAACAAAGACACACACTTACAACAAGTAACAAAGACTGATACTTGCACCAAGTAACACAGACATACACTGACACCAAGTAACAAAGACATATACTTACACCAAGTAACAAAGACAGACAATTACACCAAGTAACAAAGACACACACTTTCACCAAGTATTTTGACATACACTGACACCAAGTAACAAAGACATACACTGATACCCAGTAACACAGACACACACTTACACCAAGTAACAAAGACATACACTGACACCAAGTAACAAAGACATACACTGACACCAAGTCACATAGACACACACTGACACCCAGTAGAAACAAAAAACAAAGAACAAAGAACAAAGATAATTGCAGCACAGGAACAGGCCCTTCGGCCCTCCAAGCCTGCGCCGATCCAGATCCTCTCTCTAAACATGTCGCCTATTTTCTAAGGTTCTGTATCTCTTTTCTTCCTGCCCATTCATGTTTCTGTCTAGATACATCTTGAAAGACTCCATCGTGCCCGCATCTACCACCTCCGCTGGCAATGCGTTCCAGGTGCCCACCACCCTCTGCGTAAATAACTTTCCACGCATATCCCCCCTAAACTTTTCCCCTTTCACTTTGAACTCGTATCCTCTAGTAATTGAAACCCCCACTCAGGGAAAAAGCCTCTTGCTATCCACCCTGTCTATACCTCTCATGATTTTGTACACCTCAATCAGGTCCCCCCTCAACCTCCGTCTTTCTAATGAAAATAATCCTAATCTGCTCAACCTCTCTTCATAGCTAGCGCCCTCCATACCAGGCAACATCCTGGTGAACCTCCTCTGCACCCTCTCCAAAGCATCCACATCCTTTTGATAATGTGGCGACCAGAACTGTACGCAGTATTCCAAATGTGGCCGAACCAAAGTCCTATACAACTGTAACATGACCTGCCAACTCTTGTACTCAATGCCCCGTCCGATGAAGGAAAGCATGCCGTATGCCTTCTTGACCACTCTATTTACCTGCGTTGCCACCTTCAGGGAACAGTGGACCTGAACACCCAAATCTCTCTGGACATCAATTTTCCCCAGGACTTTTCCATTTACTGTATAGTTCACTCTTGAATTGGATCTTCCAAAATGCATCACCTCGCATTTGCCCTGATTGAACTCCATCTGCCATTTCTCTGCCCAACTCTCCAATCTATCTATATTCTGCTGTATTCTCTGACAGTCCCCTTCACTATCTGCTACTCCACCAATCTTAGTGTCGTCTGCAAATTTGCTAATCAGTCCACCTATACTTTCCTCCAAATCATTAATGTACATCACAAACAACAGTGGTCCCAGCACGGATCCCTGTGGAACACCACTGGTCACACGTCTCCATTTTGAGAAACTCCCTTCTACTGCTACTCTCTGTCTCCTGTTGCCCAGCCAGTTCTTTATCCATCTAGCTAGTACACCTTGGACCCTAAGCGCCTTCACTTTCTCCATCAGCCTGCCATGGGGAACCTTATCAAACGCCTTACTGAAGTCCATGTATATGACATCGACAGCCCTTCCCTCATCAATCAACTTTGTCACTTCCTCAAAGAATTCTATTAAGTTGGTAAGACATGACCTTCCCTGCACAAAACCATGTTGCCTATCACTGATGAGCCCATTTTCTTCCAAATGGGAATAGATCCTATCCCTCAGTATCTTCTCCAGCAGCTTCCCTACCACTGACGTCAGGCTCACCGGTCTATAATTACCTGGATTATCCCTGCTACCCTTCTTAAACAAGGGGACAACATTAGCAATTCTCCAGTCTTCCGGGACCTCACCCGTGTTTAAGGATGCTGCAAAGATATCTGTTAAGGCCCCAGCTATTTCCTCTCTCGCTTCCCTCAGTAACCTGGGATAGATCCCATCCGGACCTGGGGACTTGTCCACCTTAATGCCCTTTAGAATACCCAACACTTCCTCCCTCCTTATGCCGACTTGACCTAGAGTAATCAAACATCTGTTCCTAACCTCAATATCCGTCATGTCCCTCTCCTCGGTGAATACCGATGCAAAGTACTCGTTTAGAATCTCACCCATTTTCTCTGAGTCCAAGCATAACATTCCTCCTTTGTCCTTTAGTGGGCCAATCCTTTCTCTAGTTACCCTCTTTCTCCTTATATATGAATAAAAGGCTTTGGGATTTTCCTTAACCCTGTTTGCTAAAGATATTTCATGACCCCTTTTAGCCCTCTTAATTCCTCGTTTCAGATTGGTCCTACATTCCCGATATTCTTTCAAAGCTTCGTCTTTCATCAGCCGCCTAGACCTTATGTATGCTTCCTTTTTCCTCTTAGCTAGTCTCACAATTTCACCTGTCATCCATGGTTCCCTAATCTTGCCATTTCTATCCCTCATTTTCACAGGAACATGTCTCTCCTGCACGCTAATCAACCTCTCTTTAAAAGCCTCCCACATATCACATGTGGATTTACCTTCAAACAGCTGCTCCCAATCTACATTTCCCAGCTCCTGCCGAATTTTGGTGTAGTTGGCCTTCCCCCAATTTAGCACTCTCCCTTTTGGACCACTCTCGTCTTTGTCCATGAGTATTTTAAAGCTTACGGAATTGTGATCACTATTCCCAAAGTAGTCCCCTACTGAAACTTCAACCACCTGGCCGGGCTCATTCCCCAACACCAGGTCCAGTATGGCCCCTTCCCGAGTTGGACTATTTACATACTGCTCTAGAAAACCCTCCTGGATGCTCCTTCCAAATTCTGCTCCATCTGGACCTCTAACACTAAGCGAATCCCAGTCAATGTTGGGAAAATTAAAATCTCCTATCACCACCACCCTGTTGCTCCTACATCTTTCCATAATCTGTTTACATATTTGTACCTCTATCTCACGCTCGCTGTTGGGAGGCCTGTAGTACAGCCCCAACATTGTTACCGCACCCTTCCTATTTCTGAGTTCTGTCCATATTGCCTCACTGCTCGAGTCCTCCATAGTGCCCTCCTTCAGCACAGCTGTGATATCCTCTTTGACCAGTAATGCAACTCCTCCACCCCTTTTACCTCCCTCTCTATCCCGCCTGAAGCATCGATATCCTGGGATATTTAGTTGCCAATCATGCCCTTCCCTCAACCAAGTCTCAGTAATAGCAATAACATCATACTCCCAGGTACTAATCCAAGCCCTAAGTTCATCTGCCTTACCTACTACACTTCTTGCATTAAAACAAATGCACCTCAGACCACCAGTCCCTTTATATTCATCATCTGCTCCCTGCCTGCTCTTCCCCTTAGTCACACTGACTTCATTATCTAGTTCCTTACAGGCTTTTGTTACTACCTCCTTACTGTCAACTGACCTCAATTGGTTCCCATCCCCCTGCCACATTAGTTTAAACCCTCCCCAACAGCGTTAGCAAAAGCACCTCCAAGGACATTGGTTCCAGTCCGGCCCAGGTGTAGACCGTCCAATTTGTAATAGTCCCACCTCCCCCAGAACCGGTCCCAATGTCCCAAAAATCTGAACCCCTCCTTCCTGCACCATCTCTCAAGCCACGCATTCATCCTGACTATTCTTTCATTTTTACTCTGACTATCACGTGGCACTGGTAGTAATCCTGAGATTACTACCTTTGAGGTCCTACTTTTTAACTTGGCTCCTAACTCTCTAAACTCTGCATGTAGGACCTCATCCCGTTTTTTACCTATATCATTAGTGCCTATATGCACAATGACAACTGGCTGTTCACCCTCCCCCTTTAGAATGTTCTGCAGCCGATCTGAGACGTCCCTGACCCGTGCACCTGGGAGGCAACATACCATTCGGGAGCCTCGTTTTCGACCACAGAACCGCCTATCTACTCCCCTTACAATCGAATCCCCTACGACTATAGCCCTTCCACTCTTTTTCCCGCCCTTCGGAACAGCAGAGCCAGCCACGGTGCCATGGACCTGGCTACTGCTGCCTTCCCCTGGTGAGCCATCTCCCTCAACAGTATCCAAAACGGTATACTTGTTTTGGAGGGAGATGACCGCAGGGGACTCCTGCGCTGCCTTCCTGCTCTTTCTCTGCCTTTTGGTCACCCATTCCCTTTCTCCCTCAGCAATCCTAATCTGCGGTGTGACCAATTCACTAAACGTGCTATCCACGACCTCCTCAGCATCGCGCATGCTCCAAAGTGAGTCCATCCGCAGCTCGAGAGCCGTCATGCGGCCTAACAAGAGCTGCAGCTGGACACACTTCCTGCACGTGAAGGAGTCAGGGTCATCAGCCATGTCCCTGAGCTCCCACATTGAGCAAGAGGAGCATGATACGGGTCTGAGATCTCCTGCCATTTTTAATCTTAAGTTTAAACTTAGTTAAATGAAAAAGGAACGAAAAGTTTTTACCAATCACAATAAAACCAGAGAAATCGAAAAAGCCTTACCTTATAAACACCCCCCCGAGTCCTTTTTTTTGGTTAGAGGAGGAGGGCGGGTGGGAGACACTACAAGTGTGGTGTCTCGGGTTCAGAAACCGCCCAAATATATAGTGTTTTACTTATCCAGCAGCCCCCTGGCCTCCGCCGAAAAACAAAAGGAAATTAAATTTACTTTCAAACGGACTTTCCCAGCTGCTCACTCGCTCACACGCTGCTCCCGAAAAAGCTGCTGCACTGAAAGGAAAGTTATTTTAAACCGCCCAAATATATAGAGTTTTACTTACCCAGCAGCCCCCTGGCCTCTGCCGAAAAACAAAAGGAAATTAAATTTACTTTCAAACGGACTTTCCCAGCTGCTCACTCGCTCACACGCTGCTCCCGAAAAAGCTGCTGCACTGAAAGGAAAGTTATTTTAAACCGCCCAAATATATAGAGTTTTACTTACCCAGCAGCCCCCTGGCCTCTGCCGAAAAACAAAAGGAAATTAAATTTACTTTCAAACGGACTTTCCCAGCTGCTCACTCGCTCACACGCTGCTCCCGAAAAAGCTGCTGCACTGAAAGGAAAGTTATTTTAAACCGCCCAAATATATAGTGTTTTACTTACCCAGCAGCCCCCTGGCCTCTGCCGAAAAACAAAAGGAAATTAAATTTACTTTCAAACGGACTTTCCCAGCTGCTCACTCGCTCACACGCTGCTCCCGAAAAAGCTGCTGCACTGAAAGGAAAGTTATTTTAAACCGCCCAAATATATAGTGTTTTACTTACCCAGCAGCCCCCTGGCCTCCGCCGAAAAACAAAAGGAAATTAAATTTACTTTCAAACGGACTTTCCCAGCTGCTCACTCGCTCACACGCTGCTCCCGAAAAAGCTGCTGCACTGAAAGGAAAGTTATTTTAAACCGCCCAAATATATAGTGTTTTACTTACCCAGCAGCCCCCTGGCCTCCGCCGAAAAACAAAAGGAAATTAAATTTACTTTCAAACGGACTTTCCCAGCTGCTCACTCGCTCACACGCTGCTCCCGAAAAAGCTGCTGCACTGAAAGGAAAGTTATTTTAAACCGCCCAAATATATAGAGTTTTACTTACCCAGCAGCCCCCTGGCCTCTGCCGAAAAACAAAAGGAAATTAAATTTACTTTCAAACGGACTTTCCCAGCTGCTCACTCGCTCACACGCTGCTCCCGAAAAAGCTGCTGCACTGAAAGGAAAGTTATTTTAAACCGCCCAAATATATAGTGTTTTACTTACCCAGCAGCCCCCTGGCCTCTGCCGAAAAACAAAAGGAAATTAAATTTACTTTCAAACGGACTTTCCCAGCTGCTCACTCGCTCACACGCTGCTCCCGAAAAAGCTGCTGCACTGAAAGGAAAGTTATTTTAAACCGCCCAAATATATAGTGTTTTACTTACCCAGCAGCCCCCTGGCCTCCGCCGAAAAACAAAAGGAAATTAAATTTACTTTCAAACGGACTTTCCCAGCTGCTCACTCGCTCACACGCTGCTCCCGAAAAAGCTGCTGCACTGAAAGGAAAGTTATTTTAAACCGTACAAATATATAGTGTTTTACTTACCCAGCAGCCCCCTGGCCTCCGCCGAAAAACAAAAGGAAATTAAATTTACTTTCAAACGGATTTTCCCAGCTGCTCACTCGCTCACACGCTGCTCCCGAAAAAGCTGCTGCACTGAAAGGTAGCAAAGACATACACTGATACCAAGTCACAAAGACATCCACTGATACCCAGTAACACAGACACACACTTACACCAAGTAACACAGACATACACTGACACCAAGTAACAAAGACATACACTGATGCCCAGTCACACAGGCACACACTTACACCAAGTAACAAAGACAGACAGTGATATCCAGTAACACAGACACACACTTACACCAAGTAACAAAGACATGCACTGATACCCAGTAACACAGACACACACGGACACCAAGTAACAAAGACAGACACTTACACCAAGTAATACAGACACACACTGACACCCAGTAACACAGACACACACTTTCACCAAGCAACACAGACATACACTGTCACCAAGTAACAAAGATATACACTAATACCCAGTAACACAGACACACACTTACACCAAGTAACACAAACATGCACTGACACCAAGTAACAAAGACATATACTGATACCCAGGAACACACACACACTTACACCAAGTAACACAGACACACACTTACACCAAGTAACAAAGAAATACAATTACACCAAGTAACACAGACACACACTTACACCAAGTCACACAGACACACACTGACACCAAGTAACACAGACACACACTTACACCAAGTATCAAAGACGGTCACTGATACCCAGTAACACAGACACACACTTCCACCAAGCAACACAGACATACACTGACACCAAGTAACAAAGACATACACTGATACCCAGTAACACAGACACACACTTACACCAAGTAACAAAGACATACACTGACACCAAGTAGCAAAGACATACACCTACACCAAGTAACACAGACATACACTGACACCAAGTAACAAAGACATACACTGATACCCATTAACACAGACACACACTTACACCAAGCAACACAGAAATACACTGACACCAATTAACAAAGACATGCACTGATACCCAGTAACACAGAAACACACTTCCACCAAGTAACACAGACATACACTGACACCAAGTAACAAATACATACTCTAATACCCAGGAACACAGACACACACTTACACCAAGTAACACAGACACACACTTACACCAAGTAACAAAGACGTACAATTACACCAAGTAACACAGACACACACTGACACCAAGTCACACAGACACACACTGACACCAAGTAACTAAGACACACACTTACACCAAGTAACACTGACATACACTGACACCAAGAAACAAAGACATACACTGATACCCAGTAACACAGACACACACTTACACCAAGTAACAAAGACAGACACTGATACCCAGTAACACAGACACACACTTACACCAAGCAACACAGACAAACACTGACACCAAGTAACAAAGACATTCACTTACACCAAGTAACAAAGACATACACTGAGACCAAGTAACAAAGACATACAATTACACCAAGTAACAAAGACACACAATTACACCAAGTAACACAGACACACAGTTACACCAAGTCACACAGACAAACACGGAAACCAAGTAACAAAGACACACACTTACACCAAGTAACACAGACACACACTGACACCCAGTAACACAGACACACACTTACACCACGTAACACAGACATACACTGACACCAAGTAACAAAGACATACACTGGTACCCAGTAACACAGACACACACTTACACCAAGTAACACAGACATATACTGACACCAAGTAACAAAGACATACACTGATACCCAGGAACACAGACACACACTTACACCAAGTAACACAGACACACACTTACACCAAGTAACAAAGACATACACTAACACCAATCAACGCAGACATACACTGACACCAAGTAACAAAGACATACAATTACAGCAAGTAACAAAGACACACACTTACAGCAAGTAACAAAGACAGACACTGATACCCAGTAACACAGACACACACTGACACCAAGTAACAAAGACATACACTGACACCATATAACAAGTTACACACTGACACCCAGTAACTAAGACATACACTGACACCAAGTCACAAAGACATACACTGATTCCAAGTCACAAAGATATATACTGATACCCAGTAACACAGACACACACTGACACCAAGTAACAAAGACATACACTGACACCAAGTAATAAAGACAGACAATTACACCAAGTATTTTGACATACACTGACACCAAGTAACAAAGGCATACATGATACCCATTAACACAGACACACACTTACACCAAGTAACACAGACACACACTGACACTAAGTAACAAAGACATGCACTGATACCCTGTAACACAGGCACACATTTACACCAAGTAACAAAGACAGACACTAATACCCAGTAACACAGACACACACTTACACCAAGTAACAAAGACATACACTGACACCAAGTAACAAAGACATACACTGACACCCAGTAACACAGACACACTCGGACAACAAGTAACAAAGACATAGACTTACACCAAGTAAAACAGACACACACTGACACCCAGTAACAAAGACAGACACTGATACCCAGTAACATAGACACAAACTTACACCAAGCAACACAGACATACACTGACACCAAGTAACAAAGACATACACTGATACCCAGTAACACAGGCACACAATTACACCAAGTAACACAGACATGCACTGACACCAAGTAGCAAAGACATACACTGATACCCAGGAACACAGACACACACTTACACCAAGTAACAAAGACATACAATTACACCAAGTAACACAGACACACACTTACACCAAGTCACACAGACACACACTGACACCAAGTAACAAAGACACACACTTCCACCAAGTAACACAGACACACACTGACACCCAGTAACACAGACACACACTTACACCAAGTAACACAGACATACACTGACAACAAGTAACAAAGACACACACTGACACCCAGCAGCAAAGACATACACTGATACCAAGTCACAAAGACATCCACTGATACCCAGTAACACAGACACACAATTGCACCAAGTAACACAGACACACACTTACACCAAGTCACACAGACACACACTGACACCAAGTAACAAAGACACACACATACACCAAGTGACACAGACACACACTGACACCCAGTAACACAGACACACACTTACACCAAGTAACACAGACATACACTGACAACAAGTAACAAAGACAGACACTGATACCCAGTAACACAGACACACACTTACACCAAGTAACAAAGACACACACAGACACCAAGTAACAAAGACATACACTGATACCCAGTAACACAGACACACACTTACACAAAGTAACACAGACATACACTGACACCAAGTCACAAAGACATACACTGATACCCAGTAAGACAGACACACACTTACACCAAGTAACACAGACATACACTGACACCAAGTAACTAAGACATACACTGATACCCAGTATCACAGACACACACTTACACCAAGTAACAAAGTCAGACACTGACACCAAGTCACAAAGACACACACTGACACCCAGTAACAAAGACATACACTGACACCATGTCACAAAGACATACACTGATACCCAGGAACACAGACACACACTGACAACCAGTAACAAAGACATACACTGATACCAAGTCACAAAGACATACACTGATACCCAGCAGCACAGAAACACACTGACACCCAGTAACAAAGACATACACTGACACCAAGTAACAAAGACAGACACTGAAACCCAGTAATACAGACACACACTTACACCAAGTAACACAGACATACACTGACACCAAGTAAAAAAGACATACAGTGATACCCAGTAACACAGACACTCTCTTACACCAAGTAACAAAGAAAGACACTGATACCCAGTAACACAGACACACACTTACACCAAGTAACAAAGACATACACTGACACCCAGTAACAAAGACATACACTGACAACCAGTAACACAGACACACATGGACACCAAGTAACAAAGACACACACTTACACCAAGTAACACAGACATACACTGACACCAAGCAACAAAGACATACACTGATACCCAGTAACACAGACACACACTTACACAAAGTAACACAGACATAAACTGACACCAAGTAACAAAGACATACACTGATACCCAGGAACACAGACACACACTTACACAAAGTAACACAGACATACACTGACACCAAGTCACAAAGACATACACTGACACCCAGTAACACAGACACACACTTACACCAAGTAACACAGACATACACTGACAACAAGTAACAAAGACAGACACTGATACCCAGTAACACAGACACACACTTACACCAAGTAACAAAGACACACACAGACACCAAGTAACAAAGACATACACTGATACCCAGTAACACAGACACACACTTACACAAAGTAACACAGACATACACTGACACCAAGTCACAAAGACATACACTGATACCCAGTAAGACAGACACACACTTACACCAAGTAACACAGACATACACTGACACCAAGTAACTAAGACATACACTGATACCCAGTATCACAGACACACACTTACACCAAGTAACAAAGTCAGACACTGACACCAAGTCACAAAGACACACACTGACACCCAGTAACAAAGACATACACTGACACCATGTCACAAAGACATACACTGATACCCAGGAACACAGACACACACTGACAACCAGTAACAAAGACATACACTGATACCAAGTCACAAAGACATACACTGATACCCAGCAGCACAGAAACACACTGACACCCAGTAACAAAGACATACACTGACACCAAGTAACAAAGACAGACACTGAAACCCAGTAATACAGACACACACTTACACCAAGTAACACAGACATACACTGACACCAAGTAAAAAAGACATACAGTGATACCCAGTAACACAGACACTCTCTTACACCAAGTAACAAAGAAAGACACTGATACCCAGTAACACAGACACACACTTACACCAAGTAACAAAGACATACACTGACACCCAGTAACAAAGACATACACTGACAACCAGTAACACAGACACACATGGACACCAAGTAACAAAGACACACACTTACACCAAGTAACACAGACATACACTGACACCAAGCAACAAAGACATACACTGATACCCAGTAACACAGACACACACTTACACAAAGTAACACAGACATAAACTGACACCAAGTAACAAAGACATACACTGATACCCAGGAACACAGACACACACTTACACCAAGTAACAGAGACACACACGTACACCAAGTAACAAAGACATACACTTACACCAAGTAACACAGACATACAATGACACCAAGTAACAAAGACATACAATTACACCAAGTCACAAAGACATACACTGATAACCAGTAACACAGACACACACTTACTCCAAGTAACACAGACATACACTGACACCAAGTAACAAAGACACACACTTACACCAAGTAACACAGACATACACTGACACCAAGTAACAATTACATACACTTACACCAAGTAACAAAGACACACACTTACACCAAGTAACACAGACATACACTGACACCAAGTAACAAAGACATACACTGACACCAAGTAACAAAGACATACACTTACGCGAAGTAACAAAGACAGACAATTACACCAAGTAACAAAGACATACACTTGCACCAAGTATTTTGACATACACTGACACCAAGTAACAAAGACATACACTGATACCCAGTGACACAGACACACACTTACAGCAAGTAACGCAGACATACACTGACACCAAGTAACAAAGACATACACTGATACCCAGGAATACAGACACACACTTACACCAAGTAACACAGACACACACTTACACCAAGTAACAAAGACAGACACTTACACCAAGTAACACAGACATACACTGACACCAAGTAACAAAGGCATACAATTACACCAAGTAACAAAGACAAACACTTAAACCAAGTAACACAGATATACACTGGCAACAAGTAACAAAGACATGCACTGACACCCAGTAACACAGACACACACGGACACCAAGTAACAAAGACACACAATTACTCCAAGTAACACAGACACACACTGACACCCAGTAACACAGACACACACTACACCAAGTAAGACAGACATACACTGACACCAAGTAACAAAGATATACACTGACACCAATAACAAAGACAGACAATTACACCAAGTAACAAAGACACACAATTACACCAAGTAACACAGACACACACTTACACCAAGTCACACAGACAAACACGGAAACCAAGTAACAAAGACACACACTTACACCAAGTAACACAGACACACACTGACACCCAGTAACACAGACACACACTTACACCAAGTAACACAGACATACACTGACACCAAGTAACAAAGACATACACTGATACCCAGTAACACAGACACGCACTTACACCAAGTAACACAGACATATACTGACACCAAGTAACAAAGACATACACTGATACCCAGGAACACAGACACACACTTACACCAAGTAACACAGACACACACTTACACCAAGTAACAAAGACATACACTAACACCAATTAACGCAGACATACACTGACACCAAGTAACAAAGACATACAATTACAGCAAGTAACAAAGACACACACTTACAGCAAGTAACAAAGACAGACACTGATACCCAGTAACACAGACACACACTGACACCAAGTAACAAAGACATACACTGACACCAACTAACAAGTCACACACTGACACCCAGTAATTAAGACATACACTGACACCAAGTCACAAAGACATACACTGATTCCAAGTCACAAAGATATATACTGATACCCAGTAACATAGACACACACTGACACCAAGTAACAAAGACATACACTGACACCAAGTAATAAAGACAGACAATTACACCAAGTAACAAAGACAACCACTTACACCAAGTATTTTGACATACACTGACACCAAGTAACAAAGGCATACATGATACCCATTAACACAGACACACACTTACACCAAGTAACACCGACACACACTGACACAAAGTAACAAAGACATGCACTGATACCCTGTAACACAGGCACACATTTACACCAAGTAACAAAGACAGACACTGATACCCAGTAACACAGACACACACTTACACCAAGTAACAAAGACATACACTGACACCAAGTAACAAAGACATACACTGATACCCAGTAACACAGACACACACTTACACCAAGTAACAAAGACATACATTGACACCAAGTCACAAAGACATACTCTGATAACCAGTAACACAGACAGACACTTACTCCAAGTAACACAGACATACACTGACACCAAGTAACAAAGACATACGCTGATACCCTGTGACACAGACACACACTTACACCAAGTAACAAAGAAAGATACTGATACCCAGTAACATAGACACACACTTACACCAAGTAACAAAGACATACACTGACACCCAGTAACAAAGACATACACTGACACATAGTAACACAGACACACATGGACACCAAGTAACAAAGACACACACTTACACCAAGTAACAAAGAAAGATACTGACACCCAGTAACACAGACACACACTTACACCAAGTAACACAGACATACACTGACACCAAGTAACAAATACATACACTGATACCCAGTAACACAGACACACACTTACACCAAGTAACATAGACATACACTGATACCCAGGAACACAGACACACACTTACACCAAGTAACACAGACACACACTTACACCAAGTAACAAATACATACACTTACATCAAGTAACACAGACATATACTTACACCAAGTAACAAAGACATACAATTACACCAAGTAACAAAGACACACACTTACACCAAGTAACACAGATATACACTGGCACCAAGTAACAAAGACATGCACTGACACCCAGTAACGCAGACACACACGGACACCAAGTAACAAAGACACACACTTACACCAAGTAACACAGACACACACTGACACCCAATAACACAGACACACACTTAAACCAAGTAACACAGACATACACTGACACCAAGTAACAAAGACATACACTGATACCCAGTAACACAGACACACACTTACACCAAGTAACACAGACATACACTGACACCAAGTAACAAAGACATACAATGATACCCAGGAACACAGACACACACTTACACCAAGTAACACAGACACACACTTACACCAAGTAACAAAGACATACACTTACACCAAGTAACACAGACATACACTGACACCAAGTAACAAAGACATGCACTGATACCCAGTAACACAGACACACACTGACACCAAGTTAGAAACACACACTGATCCCCAGTAACACAGGCACACACTGACCCCCAGTAACACAGAAATACACTGACACAAAGTCACAAAGACACACACTGACTCCCAGTAACAAAGACATACACTGACACCAAGTCACAAACACATACACTGATACACAGACACACACTTACACCAAGTAACACAGACATACACTGACACCAAGGAACAAAGACATGCACTGATACCCAGTATCACAGACACACACTTACACCAAGTAACAAAGACATACACTGACACCAAGTCACAAAGACACACGCTGACACCCAGTAACAAAGACATACACTGACACCAAGTCACAAAGACATGCACTGATACCCAGGAACGCAGACACACACTGACACCCAGTAACAAAGACATACACAGATACCAAGTCACAAAGACATACACTGATACCCAGTAACACAGAAACACACTAACACCCAGTAACAAAGACATACACTGATACCAAGTCACAAAGACATACACTGATACCCAGTAACACAGACACACACTGACACCCAGTAACAAAGACATACACTGATACCAAGTCACAAAGACATACACTGATACCCAGTAACACAGACACACACTGACACCAAGTAACAAAGACATGCTCTGACACCAAGTAACAAAGACATACACTTACACCAAGCAACAAAGACACACACTTACACCAAGTAACACAGACATACACTGACACCAAGTAACAAAGACATACACTGACACCACTTAACAAAGACATACACTTACACCAAGTATTTTGACATACACTGACACCAAGTTACAAAGACATACACTGATACCCAGTAACACAGACACACACTTGCACCAAGTAACAAAGACATACACTGACACCCAAGAACGAAGACATACACTGACACCAATTAACAAAAACATACACTGATACCCAGTAACAAAGACATACACTGATACCCTGGAACACAGACACACACTTACACCAAGTAACAAAGGCAGACACTGATACCCAGTAACACAGACCCACACTTACACCAAGTAACAAAGACATACACTGACACCCAGTAAGAAAGACATACACTGACACCCAGTAACACAGACACACATGGACACCAAGTAACAAAGACACACACTTACACCAAGTTACACAGACACACACTGACACCCAGTAACACAGACATACACTTACACCAAGTAACGCAGACATACACTGATACCCAGGAACACAGACACAAACTTACACCAAGTAACACAGACACACACTTGCACCAAGTAACAAAGACATACACTTACACGAAGTAACACAGTCATACACTGACACCAAGTAACAAAGATATACAATTACACCAAGTAACAAAGACACACACTTACACCAAGTAACACAGATAATCACTGGCACCAAGTAACAAAGCCATGCACTGACACCCAGTAACACAGACACACACGGACACCAAGTAACAAAGACACACACTTACACCAAGTAACACAGACACAAAGTGACAAACAGTAACACAGACACACACATACACAAAGTAACACAGACATACACTGACACCAAGTAACAAAGATATACACTGATACCCAGTAACACAGACACAAACTTACACCAAGTAACACAGACATACACTGACACCAAGTAACAAAGACATACAATGATACCCAGGAACACAGACACAAACTTACACCAAGTAACACAGACACACACTTACACCAAGTAACACAGACATACACTGACACCAAGTAACAAAGACATGCACTGATACCCAGTAACACAGACACACACTGACACCCAGTTAGAAACGCACACTGATCCCCAGTAACACAGACACACACTGAACCCAAGTAACAGAGACATACACTGACACCAAGTCACAAAGACACACACTGACCCCCAGTAACAAGGACATACACTGACACCAAGTCACAAAGACATACACTGATACACAGACACACACTTACACCAAGTAACACAGACATACACTGACACCAAGGAACAAAGACATACACTGATACCCAGTATCACAGACACACACTTACACCAAGTAACAAAGACATACACTGAAACCAAGTCACAAAGACACATGCTGACACCATGTAACAACGACATACACTGACACCAAGTCACAAAGACATGCACTGATACCCAGGAACGCAGACACACACTGACACCCAGTAACAAATACATACACTGATACCAAGTCACAAAGACATGCACTGATACCCAGTAACACAGAAACACACTAAAACCCAGTAACAAAGACATACACTGAAACCAAGTCACAAAGACATACACTGATACCCAGTAACACAGACACACACTGACACCCAGTAACAAAGACATACACTGATACCAAGTCACAAAGACATACACTGATACCCAGTAACACAGACACACACTGACACCAAGTAACAAAGACATGCTCTGACACCAAGTAAAAAAGACATACACTTACACCAAGTAACAAAGACACACACTTACAACAAGTAACACAGACATACACTGACACCAAGTAACAAAGACATATACTGACACCAAGTAACAAAGACATACACTTACAACAAGTAACAAAGACAGACAATTACACCAAGTAACAAAGATATACACTTTCACCAAGTATTTTGACATACACTGACACCAAGTAACAAAGACATACACTGATACCCAGTAACACAGACACACACTTACACCAAGTAACAAACAAAGACACTGATACCCAGTAACACAGACACACACTTACACCAAGTAACAAAGACATACACTGATACCAAGTCACAAAGACTTACACTGATACCAAGTAACAAAGACATACACTTACACTAAGTCACAAAGACACACACTGACACCCAGTAACAAAGACATACACTGACACCAAGTCACAAAGACATACACTGATACCCAGTAACACAGACACACACTTACACCAAGCAACACAGACATACACTGACACCAAGTAACAAAGACAAACACTGATACCCAGTAACAAAGACACAGTCTTACACCAAGTAACAATGAAAGACACTGATACCCAGTAACACAGACACACACTTACACCAAGTAACAAAGACATACACTGACACCGAGTAACAAAGACATACACAGACACCCAGTAACACAGACACACACTTACACCAAGTAACAAAGACATACACTGATACAAAGTCACAAAGACTTACACTTACACCAAGTTACACAGACATACACTGACACCAAGTAACAAAGACAAACAATGATACCCAGGAACACAGACACACACTTACACAAAGTAACACAGACACACACTTACACCAAGAAACAAAGACATACACTTACACCAAGTAACACAGACATACACTGACACCAAGTAACAAAGACACACACTTACACCAAGTAACAAAGACACACACTTACACCAAGTAACAAAGACAGACATTGATACCCAGTAACACAGACACAAACTTACACCAAGTAACAAAGACATACACTGACACCCAGTAACACAAACAAACACACACTGACACCCAGTAACACAGAGAAACACTAATAATCAGTAACAAAGACATACACTGACACCAAGTAACACAGACACACACTGACACCCTGAAACAAAGACATACACTGACACCAAGTCACAAAGACATACACTGATACCAAGTCACAAAGACAGACACTGATACCCAGTAACACAGACACACACTGACACCAAGTAACAAAGACATACACTGACACCAAGTAACAAAGACATACACTTACACCAAGTAACAAAGAAAGCCAATTACACCAAGTAACAAAGACATACACTTACACCAAGTATTTAGACATACACTGACACAAAGTAACAAAGACATACAGTGATACCCAGTAACACAGACACACACTTACACCAAGTAACAAAGACATACGTTGACACCAAGTCACAAAGACACACACTGACACCCAGTAACAAAGACATACACTGACACCAAGTCACAAAGACATACACTGATAAACAGTAACACAGACAGACACTTACTCCAAGTAACACAGAGTAACACTGACACCAAGTAACAAAGACATACACTGATACCCTGGAACACAGACACACACTTACACCAAGTAACAAAGGCAGACACTGATACCCAGTAACACAGACCGACACTTACACCAAGTAACAAAGACATACACTGACACCCAGTAAGAAAGACATACACTGACACCCAGTAACACAGACACACATGGACACCAAGTAACAAAGACACACACTTACACCAAGTAACACAGACACACTCTGACACCCAGTAACACAGCCACACACTTACACCAAGTAACACAGACATACACGGACACCAAGTAACAAACAAATACACTGATACCCAGTAACACAGACATACACTGACACCAAGTAACAAAGACATACAATGATACCCAGGAACACAGACACACACTTGCACCAAGTAACACAGACACACACTAACACCAAGTAACAAAGACATACACTTACACGAAGTAACACAGACATACACTGACACCAAGTAACAAAGATATACAATTACACCAAGTAACAAAGACACACACTTACACCAAGTAACACAGATATACACTGGCACCAAGTAACAAAGCCATGCACTGACACCCAGTAACACAGACACACACGGACACCAAGTAACAAAGACACACACTTACACCAAGTAACACAGACACAAAGTGACAAACAGTAACACAGACACACACATACACAAAGTAACACAGACATACACTGACACCAAGTAACAAAGATATACACTGATACCCAGTAACACAGACACACACTTACACCAAGTAACACAGACATACACTGACACCAAGTAACAAAGACATACAATGATACCCAGGAACACAGACACACACTTACACCAAGTAACACAGACACACACTTACACCAAGTAACACAGACATACACTGACACCAAGTAACAAAGACATGCACTGATACCAAGTAACACAGACACACACTGACACCCAGTTAGAAACGCACACTGATCCCCAGTAACACAGACACACACTGAACCCAAGTAACACAGACATACACTGACACCAAGTCACAAAGACACACACTGACCCCCAGTAACAAGGACATACACTGACACCAAGTCACAAAGACATACACTGATACACAGACACACACTTACACCTAGTAACACAGACATACACTGACACCAAGGAACAAAGTCATACACTGATACCCAGTATCACAGACACACACTTACACCAAGTAACAAAGACATACACTGAAACCAAGTCACAAAGACACATGCTGACACCATGTAACAACGACATACACTGACACCAAGTCACAAAGACATGCACTGACACCCAGGAACGCAGACACACACTGACACCCAGTAACAAAGACATACACTGATACCAAGTCACAAAGACATACACTGATACCCAGTAACACAGACACACACTGACACCCAGTAACAAAGACATACACTGATACCAAGTCACAAAGACATACACTGATACCCAGTAACACAGACACACACTGACACCAAGTAACAAAGACATGCTCTGACACCAAGTAAAAAAGACATACACTTACACCAAGTAACAAAGACACACACTTACAACAAGTAACACAGACATACACTGACACCAAGTAACAAAGACATATACTGACACCAAGTAACAAAGACATACACTTACACCAAGTAACAAAGACAGACAATTACACCAAGTAACAAAGATATACACTTTCACCAAGTATTTTGACATACACTGACACCAAGTAACAAAGACATACACTGATACCCAGTATCACAGACACACACTTACACCAAGTAACAAAGACATACACTGAAACCAAGTCACAAAGACACATGCTGACACCATGTAACAACGACATACACTGACACCAAGTCACAAAGACATGCACTGACACCCAGGAACGCAGACACACACTGACACCCAGTAACAAAGACATACACTGATACCAAGTCACAAAGACATACACTGATACCCAGTAACACAGACACACACTGACACCCAGTAACAAAGACATACACTGATACCAAGTCACAAAGACATACACTGATACCCAGTAACACAGACACACACTGACACCAAGTAACAAAGACATGCTCTGACACCAAGTAAAAAAGACATACACTTACACCAAGTAACAAAGACACACACTTACAACAAGTAACACAGACATACACTGACACCAAGTAACAAAGACATATACTGACACCAAGTAACAAAGACATACACTTACACCAAGTAACAAAGACAGACAATTACACCAAGTAACAAAGATATACACTTTCACCAAGTATTTTGACATACACTGACACCAAGTAACAAAGACATGCACTGATACCCAGTAACACAGACACACACTTACACCAAGTAACAAAGAAAGACAGTGATACCCAGTAACACAGACACACACTTACACCAAGTAACAAAGACATACACTGATTCCAAGTCACAAAGACTTACACTGATACCAAGTAACAAAGACATACACTTACACTAAGTCACAAAGACACACACTGACACCCAGTAACAAAGACATACACTGACACCAAGTCACAAAGACATACACTGACACCCAGTAACACAGACACACACTTACACCAAGCAACACAGACATAAACTGACACCAAGTAACAAAGACAAACACTGATACCCAGTAACAAAGACACACTCTTACACCAAGTAACAAAGAAAGACACTGATACCCAGTAACACAGACACACACTTACACCAAGTAACAAAGACATACACTGACACCGAGTAACAAAGACATACAATGACACCCAGTAATACAGACACACACGGACACCAAGTAACAAAGACACACACTTACACCAAGTAACACAGACACACACTGACACCCAGTAACACAGACACACACTTACACCAAGTAACACAGACATACACTGACATCAAGTAACAATGACATATACTGATACCCAGTAACACAGACACACACTTACACCATGTTAGACAGACATACACTTGCACCAAGTAACAAAGACATACACTTACACCAAGTAACACAGACATACACTGACACCAAGTAACAAAGACATACAATTACACCAAGTAACAAAGACACACGCTTACACCACGTAACACAGATATACACTGGCACCAAGTAACAAAGACATGCAATTACACCCAGTAACACAGACACACACGGACACCAAGTCACAAAGACACACACTGACACCCAGTAACAAAGACATACACTGACACCAAGTCACAAAGACATACACTGATACACATACACACACTTACACCAAGTAACACAGACATACACTGACACCAAGGAACAAAGACATACACTGATACCCAGTTTCACAGACACACACTTACACCAAGTAACAAAGACATACACTGACACCAAGTCACAAAGACACACACTGTCACCCAGTAACAAAGACATACACTGACACCAAGTCACAAAGACATACACTGATACCCAGTATCACAGAAACACACTGACACACAGTAACAAAGACATACACTGACACCAAGTAACAAAGACATACACTGATACCCAGTAACAAAGACACACTCTTACACCAATTAACAAAGAAAGACACTGATACCCAGTAACACAGACACACACTTACACCAAGTAACAAAGACAAACAATGACACCGAGTAACAAAGACATACACTGACTCCAAGTAACACAGACATACACTGACACCAAGTAACAAAGACATATACTGATACCCAGTAACACAGACACACACTTACACCAAGTTAGACAGACATACACTTGCACCAAGTAACAAAGACATACACTTACACCAAGTAACACAGACATACACTGACACCAAGTAACAAAGACATACAATTACACCAAGTAACAAAGACACACACTTACACCAAGTAACACAGATATACACTGGCACCAAGTAACAAAGACATGCACTTACAACCAGTAACACAGACACACACGGACACCAAGTCACAAAGACACATAGACACCCAGTAACAAAGATATACACTGACACCAAGTCACAAAGACATGCACTGATACACAGACACACACTTACACCAAGTAACACAGACATACACTGACACCAAGTAACAAAGACATACACTGACACCAAGTTACAAAGACATACACTGACACCAAGTAACAAAGACAGACAATTACACGAAGTAACAAAGACATACACTTCCACCAATTATTTTGACATACACTGACAACAAGTAACAAAGACATACACTGATACCCAGTAACACAGACACACACTTACACAAAGTAACACAGACATACACTGACACCAAGTAACAAAGACATACAATGATACCCAGGAACACAGACACACACTTGCACCAAGTAACACAGAAACACACTAACACCAAGTAACAAAGACATACACTTACACCAAGTAACAAAGACATACACTGATACCAAGTCACAAAGACTTACACTGATACCAAGTAACAAAGACATACACTTACACTAAGTCACAAAGACACACACTGACACCCAGTAACAAAGACATACACTGACACCAAGTCACAAAGACATACACTGATACCCAGTAACACAGACACACACTTACACCAAGCAACACAGACATACACTGACACCAAGTAACAAAGACAAACACTGATACCCAGTAACAAAGACACAGTCTTACACCAAGTAACAATGAAAGACACTGATACCCAGTAACACAGACACACACTTACACCAAGTAACAAAGACATACACTGACACCGAGTAACAAAGACATACACTGACACCCAGTAACACAGACACACACTTACACCAAGTAACAAAGACATACACTGATACAAAGTCACAAAGACTTACACTTACACCAAGTTACACAGACATACACTGACACCAAGTAACAAAGACAAACAATGATACCCAGGAACACAGACACACACTTACACAAAGTAACACAGACACACACTTACACCAAGAAACAAAGACATACACTTACACCAAGTAACACAGACATACACTGCCACCAAGTAACAAAGACACACACTTACACCAAGTAACAAAGACACACACTTACACCAAGTAACAAAGACAGACATTGATACCCAGTAACACAGACACAAACTTACACCAAGTAACAAAGACATACACTGACACCCAGTAACACAAACAAACACACACTGACACCCAGTAACACAGAGAAACACTAATAATCAGTAACAAAGACATACACTGACACCAAGTAACACAGACACACACTGACACCCTGAAACAAAGACATACACTGACACCAAGTCACAAAGACATACACTGATACCAAGTCACAAAGACAGACACTGATACCCAGTAACACAGACACACACTGACACCAAGTAACAAAGACATACACTGACACCAAGTAACAAAGACATACACTTACACCAAGTAACAAAGAAAGACAATTACACCAAGTAACAAAGACATACACTTACACCAAGTATTTAGACATACACTGACACAAAGTAACAAAGACATACAGTGATACCCAGTAACACAGACACACACTTACACCAAGTAACAAAGACATACGTTGACACCAAGTCACAAAGACACACACTGACACCCAGTAACAAAGACATACACTGACACCAAGTCACAAAGACATACACTGATAAACAGTAACACAGACAGACACTTACTCCAAGTAACACAGAGTAACACTGACACCAAGTAACAAAGACATACACTGATACCCTGGAACACAGACACACACTTACACCAAGTAACAAAGGCAGACACTGATACCCAGTAACACAGACCCACACTTACACCAAGTAACAAAGACATACACTGACACCCAGTAAGAAAGACATACACTGACACCCAGTAACACAGACACACATGGACACCAAGTAACAAAGACACACACTTACACCAAGTAACACAGACACACTCTGACACCCAGTAACACAGCCACACACTTACACCAAGTAACACAGACATACACGGACACCAAGTAACAAACACATACACTGATACCCAGTAACACAGACATACACTGACACCAAGTAACAAAGACATACAATGATACCCAGGAACACAGACACACACTTGCACCAAGTAACACAGACACACACTAACACCAAGTAACAAAGACATACACTTACACGAAGTAACACAGACATACACTGACACCAAGTAACAAAGATATACAATTACACCAAGTAACAAAGACACACACTTACACCAAGTAACACAGATATACACTGGCACCAAGTAACAAAGCCATGCACTGACACCCAGTAACACAGACACACACGGACACCAAGTAACAAAGACACACACTTACACCAAGTAACACAGACACAAAGTGACAAACAGTAACACAGACACACACATACACAAAGTAACACAGACATACACTGACACCAAGTAACAAAGATATACACTGATACCCAGTAACACAGACACACACTTACACCAAGTAACACAGACATACACTGACACCAAGTAACAAAGACATACAATGATACCCAGGAACACAGACACACACTTACACCAAGTAACACAGACACACACTTACACCAAGTAACACAGACATACACTGACACCAAGTAACAAAGACATTCACTGATACCCAGTAACACAGACACACACTGACACCCAGTTAGAAACGCACACTGATCCCCAGTAACACAGACACACACTGAACCCAAGTAACACAGACATACACTGACACCAAGTCACAAAGACTCACACTGACCCCCAGTAACAAGGACATACACTGACACCAAGTCACAAAGACATACACTGATACACAGACACACACTTACACCTAGTAACACAGACATACACTGACACCAAGGAACAAAGTCATACACTGATACCCAGTATCACAGACACACACTTACACCAAGTAACAAAGACATACACTGAAACCAAGTCACAAAGACACATGCTGACACCATGTAACAACGACATACACTGACACCAAGTCACAAAGACATGCACTGACACCCAGGAACGCAGACACACACTGACACCCAGTAACAAAGACATACACTGATACCAAGTCACAAAGACATACACTGATACCCAGTAACACAGACACACACTGACACCCAGTAACAAAGACATACACTGATACCAAGTCACAAAGACATACACTGATACCCAGTAACACAGACACACACTGACACCAAGTAACAAAGACATGCTCTGACACCAAGTAAAAAAGACATACACTTACACCAAGTAACAAAGACACACACTTACAACAAGTAACACAGACATACACTGACACCAAGTAACAAAGACATATACTGACACCAAGTAACAAAGACATACACTTACACCAAGTAACAAAGACAGACAATTACACCAAGTAACAAAGAAATACACTTTCACCAAGTATTTTGACATACACTGACACCAAGTAACAAAGACATACACTGATACCCAGTATCACAGACACACACTTACACCAAGTAACAAAGACATACACTGACACCAAGTAACAAAGACATGCACTGATACCCAGTAACACAGACACACACTTACACCAAGTAACAAAGAAAGATACTGATACCCAGTAACACAGACACACACTTACACCAAGTAACAAAGACATACACTGATTCCAAGTCACAAAGACTTACACTGATACCAAGTAACAAAGACATACACTTACACTAAGTCACAAAGACACACACTGACACCCAGTAACAAAGACATACACTGACACCAAGTCACAAAGACATACACTGACACCCAGTAACACAGACACACACTTACACCAAGCAACACAGACATAAACTGACACCAAGTAACAAAGACAAACACTGATACCCAGTAACAAAGACACACTCTTACACCAAGTAACAAAGAAAGACACTGATACCCAGTAACACAGACACACACTTACACCAAGTAACAAAGACATACACTGACACCGAGTAACAAAGACATACAATGACACCCAGTAATACAGACACACACGGACACCAAGTAACAAAGACACACACTTACACCAAGTAACACAGACACACACTGACACCCAGTAACACAGACACACACTTACACCAAGTAACACAGACATACACTGACATCAAGTAACAATGACATATACTGATACCCAGTAACACAGAAACACACTTACACCATGTTAGACAGACATACACTTGCACCAAGTAACAAAGACATACACTTACACCAAGTAACACAGACATACACTGACACCAAGTAACAAAGACATACAATTACACCAAGTAACAAAGACACACGCTTACACCACGTAACACAGATATACACTGGCACCAAGTAACAAAGACATGCAATTACACCCAGTAACACAGACACACACGGACACCAAGTCACAAAGACACACACTGACACCCAGTAACAAAGACATACACTGACACCAAGTCACAAAGACATACACTGATACACATACACACACTTACACCAAGTAACACAGACATACACTGACACCAAGGAACAAAGACATACACTGATACCCAGTTTCACAGACACACACTTACACCAAGTAACAAAGACATACACTGACACCAAGTCACAAAGACACACACTGTCACCCAGTAACAAAGACATACACTGACACCAAGTCACAAAGACATACACTGATACCCAGTATCACAGAAACACACTGACACACAGTAACAAAGACATACACTGACACCAAGTAACAAAGACATACACTGATACCCAGTAACAAAGACACACTCTTACACCAAGTAACAAAGAAAGACACTGATACCCAGTAACACAGACACACACTTACACCAAGTAACAAAGACAAACAATGACACCGAGTAACAAAGACATACACTGACTCCAAGTAACACAGACATACACTGACACCAAGTAACAAAGACATATACTGATACCCAGTAACACAGACACACACTTACACCAAGTTAGACAGACATACACTTGCACCAAGTAACAAAGACATACACTTACACCAAGTAACACAGACATACACTGACACCAAGTAACAAAGACATACAATTACACCAAGTAACAAAGACACACACTTACACCAAGTAACACAGATATACACTGGCACCAAGTAACAAAGACATGCACTTACAACCAGTAACACAGACACACACGGACACCAAGTCACAAAGACACATAGACACCCAGTAACAAAGATATACACTGACACCAAGTCACAAAGACATGCACTGATACACAGACACACACTTACACCAAGTAACACAGACATACACTGACACCAAGTAACAAAGACATACACTGACACCAAGTTACAAAGACATACACTGACACCAAGTAACAAAGACAGACAATTACACCAAGTAACAAAGACATACACTTCCACCAATTATTTTGACATACACTGACAGCAAGTAACAAAGACATACACTGATACCCAGTAACACAGACACACACTTACACAAAGTAACACAGACATACACTGACACCAAGTAACAAAGACATACAATGATACCCAGGAACACAGACACACACTTGCACCAAGTAACACAGAAACACACTAACACCAAGTAACAAAGACATACACTTACACCAAGTAACACAGACATACACTGACACCAAGGAACAAAGACATACAATTACACCAAGTAACAAAGACAAACACTTACACCAAGTAACAAAGACAGACACTGATACCCAGTAACACATACACAAACTTACACCAAGTAACAAAGACATGCACTGACACTCAGTAACACATACAAACACACACTGACACCCAGTAAGACAGAGAAACACTAATAAACAGTAACAAAGACATACACTGACACCAAGTTACACAGACACACACTGACACCCAGTAACAAAGACATACACTGACACCAAGTGACAAAGACATACACTGATACCAAGTCAGAAAGACATGCACTGATACCCACTAACACAGACACACACTGACACCAAGTAACAAAGACATACACTGACACCAAGTAACAAAGACATACACTTACACCAAGTAACAAAGACATACACTGACACCAAGTCACAAAGACACACACTGACACCCAGTAACAAAGACATACACTGACATCAAGTCACAAAGACATACACTGATATCCAGTAACACAGACACACACTTACACCAAGTTAGACAGACATACACTTGCAGCAAGTAACAAAGACATACACTTACACCTAGTAACACAGACATACACTGACACCAAGTAACAAAGACACAGACTTACACCAAGTAACACAGACAGACACTGACACCCAGTAACACAGACACACACTTACACCAAGTAACAAAGACATACACTGACACCAAGTTACAAAGACATACACTTACACCCAGTAGCAAAGAACTGCACTGACACCAAGTCACAAAGACATACAAAGATACCCAGGAACACAGACACACACTGACACCCAGTAACAAAGACATACACTGATACCAAGTCACAAAGACATACACTGATACCCAGTAACACAGATACACACTGAACCCAAGTAACAAAGACATACACTGACACCAAGTCACAAAGACATACACTGATACACAGACACACACTTACACCAAGTAACGCAGACATACACTGACACCAAGGAACAAAGACATACACTGATACCCAGTATCACAGACACACACTTACACCAAGTAACAAAGACATACACTGAAACCAAGTTACAAAGACACACACTGACACCCAGTAACAAAGACATACACTGACACCAAGTCACAAAGACATGCACTGATACCCAGGAACGCAGACACACACTGACACCCAGTAACAAAGACATACACTGATACCAAGTCACAAAGACATTCACTGATACCCAGTAACACAGAAACACACTAAAACCCAGTAACAAAGACATACACTGAAACCAAGTCACAAAGACATACACTGATACCCAGTAACACAGACACACACTGACACCCAGTAACAAAGACATACACTGATAGCAAGTCACAAAGACATACACTGATACCCAGTAACACAGACACACACTGACACCAAGTAACAAAGACATGCTCTGACACCAAGTAAAAAAGACATACACTTACACCAAGTAACAAAGACACACACTTACAACAAGTAACACAGACATACACTGACACCAAGTAACAAAGACATATACTGACACCAAGTAACAAAGACATACACTTACACCAAGTAACAAAGACAGACAATTACACCAAGTAACAAAGATATACACTTTCACCAAGTATTTTGACATTCACTGACACCAAGTAACAAAGACATACACTGATACCCAGTAACACAGACACACACTTAAACCAAGTAACAAAGACATACACTGATACCAAGTCACAAAGACTTACACTGATACCAAGTAACAAAGACATACACTTACACTAAGTCACAAAGACACACACTGACGCCCAGTAACAAAGACATACACTGACACCAAGTCACAAAGACATACACTGATACCCAGTAACACAGACACACACTTACACCAAGCAACACAGACATACACTGACACCAAGTAACAAAGACAAACACTGATACCCAGTAACAAAGACACACTCTTACACCACGTAACAAAGAAAGACACTGATACCCAGTAACACAGACACACACTTACACCAAGTAACAAAGACATCCACTGACACCGAGTAACAAAGACATACACTGACACCCAGTAATACAGACACACACGGACACCAAGTAACAAAGACACACACTTACACCAAGTAACACAGACACACACTGACACCCAGTAACACAGACACACACTTACACCAAGTAAGACAGACATACACTGACATCAAGTAACAATGACATATACTGATACCCAGTAACACAGACACACACTTACACCATGTTAGACAGACATACACTTGCACCAAGTAACAAAGACATACTCTTACACCAAGTAACACAGACATACACTGACACCAAGTAACAAAGACATACAATTACACCAAGTAACAAAGACACACGCTTACACCAAGTAACACAGATATACACTGGCACCAAGTAACAAAGACATGCAATTACACCCAGTAACACAGACACACACGGACACCAAGTCACAAAGACACACACTGACACCCAGTAACAAAGACATACATTGACACCAAGTCACAAAGACATACACTGATACACATACACACACTTACACCAAGTAACACAGACATACACTGACACCAAGGAACAAAGACATACACTGATACCCAGTTTCACAGACACACACTTACACCAAGTAACAAAGACATACACTGACACCAAGTCACAAAGACACACACTGTCACCCAGTAACAAAGACATACACTGACACCAAGTCACAAAGACATACACTGATACCCAGTATCACAGAAACACACTGACACACAGTAACAAAGACATACACTGAAACCAAGTAATAAAGACATACACTGATACCCAGTAACATAGACACATTCTTACACCAAGTAACAAAGAAAGACACTGATACCCAGTAACACAGACACACACTTACACCAAGTGACAAAGACAAACAATGACACCGAGTAACAAAGACATACACTGACACCCAGTAACACAGACACACACGGACACCAAGTAACAAAGACACACACTTACACCAAGTAACACAGACACACACTGACACCCAGTAACACAGACACACACTGCTCCAAGTAACACAGACATACACTGACACCAAGTAACAAAGACATATACTGATACCCAGGAACACAGACACACACTTACACCAAGTTAGACAGACATACACTTGCACCAAGTAACAAAGACATACACTTACACCAAGTAACACAGACATACACTGACACCAAGTAACAAAGACATACAATTACACCAAGTAACAAAGACACACACTTACACCAAGTAACACAGATATACACTGGCAACAAGTAACAAAGACATGCACTTACACCCAGTAACACAGACACACACGGACACCAAGTCACAAAGACACAAAGACACCCAGTAACAAAGATATACACTGACACCAAGTCACAAAGACATGCACTGATACACAGACACACACTTACACCAAGTAACACAGACACACACTGACACCAAGTAACAAAGACATACACTTCCACCAATTATTTTGACATACACTGACACCAAGTAACAAAGACATACACTGATACCCAGTAACACAGACACACACTTACACAAAGTAACACAGACATACACTGACACCAAGTAACAAAGACATACAATGATACCCAGGAACACAGACACACACTTGCACCAAGTAACACAGACACACACTAACACCAAGTAACAAAGACATACACTTACACCAAGTAACACAGACATACACTGACACCAAGGAACAAAGACATACAATTACACCAAGTAACAAAGACACAGACTTACACCAAGTAACACAGACAGACACTGACACCCAGTAACACAGACACACACTTACACCAAGTAACACAGACATGCATTGCACCAAGTAACAAAGAAATACACTGACACCAAGTCACAAAGACGCACACTGACACCCAGTAGCAAAGAACTACACTGACACCAAGTCACAAAGAAACACACTGACACCCAGTAACAAAGACATACACTGATACCAAGTCACAAAGACATACACTGATACCCAGTAACACAGACACACACTGACACCCAGGAACAAAGACATACACTGATACCAAGTCACAAAGACATACCCTGATACCCAGTAACACAGACACACACTTACACCATGTAACACAGACATACACTGACACCAAGTCACAAAGACACACACTGACACCCAGTAGCAAAGAACTACACTCTCACCAAGTCACAAAGAAACACTCTGACACCCAGTAACAAAGACATACACTGATACCAAGTCCCAAAGACATACACTGATACCCAGCAACACATACACACACTGACACCCAGTAACAAAGACATACACTGATACCAAGTCACAAAGACATACACTGATACCCAGTAACACAGACACACACTGACACCCAGTAACAAAGACATACACTGATACCAATCACAAAGACATTCACTGATACCCAGTAACACAGACACACACGGACACCAAGTAACAAAGACACACACTTACAGCAAGTAACACAGACATACACTGACACCAAGTAACAAAGACATACACTGATTCCCGTAACACAGACACACACTTACACAAAGTAACACAGACATACACTGACACCAAGTAACAAAGACATACAACGATACCCAGGAACACAGACACACACTTGCACCAAGTAACAAAGACACACACTAACACCAAGTAACAAAGACATACACTTACACCAAGTAACACAGACATACACTGACACCAAGGAACAAAGACATACAATTACACCAAGAAACACAGACACACACTTACACCAAGTAACAAAGACAGACACTGATACCCAGTAACACATACACACACTTACACCAAGTAACAAAGACATGCACTGACACTCAGTAACACATACAAACACACACTGACACCCAGTAAGACAGAGAAACACTAATAAACAGTAACAAAGACATACACTGACACCAATTAACACAGACACACACTGACACCCAGTAACAAAGACATACGCTGACACAAAGTGACAAAGACATACACTGATACCAAGTCAGAAAGACATGCACTGATACCCACTAACACAGACCCACACTGACACCAAGTAACAAAGACATACACTGACACCAAGTAACAAAGACATACACTTACACCAAGTAACAAAGACATACACTGACACCAAGTAACAAAGACATACACTTACACCAAGTAACAAAGACATACACTGAAACCAAGTCACAAAGACACACACTGACACCCAGTAACAAAGACATACACTGACACCAAGTCACAAAGACATACACTGATACCCAGTAACACAGACACACACTTACACCAAGTAACAAAGACACAGACTTACACCAAGTAACACAGACAGACACTGAGACCCAGTAACACAGACACACACTTACACCAAGTAACACAGACATGCATTGCACCAAGTAACAAAGAAATACACTGATACCCAGTAACACAGACACACACTTACACCACGTAACACAGACATACACTGACACCAAGTCACAAAGACACACACTGACACCCAGTAGCAAAGACCTACACTGACACCAAGTCACAAAGAAACACACTGACAACCAGTAACAAAGACATACACTGATACCAAGTCACAAAGACATACACTGATACCCAGTAACACAGACACACAACTGACACCCAGTAACAAAGACATACACTGATACCAAGTCACAAAGACATACCCTGATACCCAGTAACACAGACACACACTTACACCATGTAACACAGACATACACTGACACCAAGTCACAAAGACACACACTGACACCCAGTAGCAAAGAACTACACTGACACCAAGTCACAAAGAAACACACTGACACCCAGTAACAAAGACATACACTGATACCAAGTCACAAAGACATACACTGATACCCAGTAACACAGACATACACTGACACCAAGTAACAAAGACAGACAATTACACCAAGTAACAAAGACATACACTTCCACCAATTATTTTGACATACACTGACACCAAGTAACAAAGACATACACTGATACCCAGTAACACAGACACACACTTACACAAAGTAACACAGACATACACTGACACCAAGTAACAAAGACATACAATGATACCCAGGAACACAGACACACACTTGCACCAAGTAACACAGACACACACTAACACCAAGTAACAAAGACATACACTTACACCAAGTAACACAGACATACACTGACACCAAGGAACAAAGACATACAATTACACCAAGTAACAAAGACAAACAGTTACACCAAGTAACAAAGACAGACACTGATACCCAGTAACACATACACAAACTTACACCAAGTAACAAAGACATGCACTGACACTCAGTAACACATACAAACACACACTGACACCCAGTAAGACAGAGAAACTCTAATAAACAGTAACAAAGACATACACTGACACTAAGTAACACAGACACACACTGACACCCAGTAACAAAGACATACACTGACACCAAGTGACAAAGACATACACTGATACCAAGTCAGAAAGACATGCACTGATACCCACTAACACAGACACACACTGACACCAAGTAACAAAGACATACACTGACACCAAGTAACAAAGACATACACTTACACCAAGTAACAAAGACATACACTGACACCAAGTCACAAAGACACACACTGACACCCAGTAACAAAGACATACACTGACACCAAGTCACAAAGACATACACTGATACCCAGTAACACAGACACACACTGACACCAAGTTAGACAGACATACACTTGCAGCAAGTAACAAAGACATACACTTACACCAAGTAACACAGACATACACTGACACCAAGTAACAAAGACACAGACTTACACCAAGTAACACGAGACAGACACTGACACCCAGTAGCACAGACACACACTTACACCAAGTAACACAGACATGCATTACACCAAGTAACAAAGACATACACTGACACCAAGTTACAAAGACATACACTTACACCCAGTAGCAAAGAACTACACTGACACCAAGTCACAAAGACATACACAGATACCCAGGAACACAGACACACACTGACACCCAGTAACAAAGACATACACTGATACCAAGTCACAAAGACATACACTGATACCCAGTAACACAGACACACACTGACACCCAGTAACAAAGACATACACTGATACCAAGTCACAAAGACATACACTGATACCCAGTAACACAGACACACACTGACACCAAGTAACAAAGACATACACAGACACCAAGTAACAAAGACATACACTTACACCAAGTAACAAAGACACACACTTACACCAAGTAACACAGACATACACTGACAGCAAGTAACAAAGACATACACTGACACCAAGTTGCAAAGACATACACTTACACCAAGTAACAAAGACAGACAATTGCACCAAGTAACAAAGACATACACTTCCACCAAGTATTTTGACATACACTGACACCAAGTAACAAAGACATACACTGATACCAAGTCACAAAGAAACACACTGACACCCAGTAACAAAGACATACACTGATACCAAGTCACAAAGACATACACTGATACCCAGTAACACAGACACACACTGACACCCAGTAACAAAGACATACACTGATACCAAGTCACAAAGACATACACTGATACCCAGTAACACAGACACACACTGACACACAGTAACAAAGACATACACTGATACCAATCACAAAGACATTCACTGATACACAGTAACACAGACACACACGGACACCAGGTAACAAAGACACACACTTACACCAAGTAACACAGACATACACTGACACCAAGTAACGAAGACATACACTGATACCCAGTAACACAGACACACACTTACACAAATTAACACAGACATACACTGACACCAAGTAACAAAGACATAAAATGACACCCAGGAACACAGTCACACACTTGCACCAAGTAACACAGACACACACACTGACACCAAGTAACAAAGACATACACTTACACCAAGTAATACAGACATGCACTGACACCAAGGAACAAAGACATACAATTACACCATGTAACAAAGACACACACTTAAACCAAGTAACAAAGACAGACACTGATACCCAGTAACACATACACAAACTTACACCAAGTAACAAAGACATGCACTGACACTCAGTAACACATACAAACACACACTGACACCCAGTAAGACAGAGAAACTCTAATAAACAGTAACAAAGACATACACTGACACCAAGTAACACAGACACACAATGACACCCAGTAACAAAGACATACACTGACACAAAGTGTCAAAGACATACACTGATACCAAGTCAGAAAGACATGCACTGATACCCACTAACACAGACACACACTGAGACCAAGTAACAAAGACATACACTGACACCAAGTAACAAAGACATACACTTACACCAAGTAACAAAGACATACACTGAAACCAAGTCACAAAGACACACACTGACACCCAGTAACAAAGACATACACTGACACCAAGTCACAGAGACATACACTGATACCCAGTAACACAGACACACACTTACACCAAGTAACAAAGACACAGACTTACACCAAGTAACACAGACAGACACTGACACCCAGTAACACAGACACACACTTACACCACGTAACATAGACATACACTGACACCAAGTCACAAAGACGCACACTGACACCCAGTAGCAAAGAACTACACTGACACCAAGTCACAAAGAAACACACTGACACCCAGTAACAAAGACATACACTGATACCAAGTCACAAAGACATACACTGATACCCAGTAACACAGACACACACTGACACCCAGTAACAAAGACATACACTGATACCAATTCACAAAGACATACCCTGATACCCAGTAACACAGACACACACTTACACCATGAAACACAGACATACACTGACACCAAGTCACAAAGACACACACTGACACCCAGTAGCAAAGAACTAAACTCTCACCAAGTCACAAAGAAACACACTGACACCCAGTAACAAAGACATACACTGATACCAAGTCCCAAAGACATACACTGATACCCAGCAACACATACACACACTGACACCCAGTAACAAAGACATACACTGATACCAAGTCACAAAGACATACACTGATACCCAGTAACACAGACACACACTGACACCCAGTAACAAAGACATACACTGATACCAATCACAAAGACATTCACTGATACCCAGTAACACAGACACACACGGACACCAAGTAACAAAGACACACACTTACAGCAAGTAACACAGACATACACTGACACCAAGTAACAAAGACATACACTGATTCCCGTAACACAGACACACACTTACACAAAGTAACACAGACATACACTGACACCAAGTAACAAAGACATACAACGATACCCAGGAACACAGACACACACTTGCACCAAGTAACAAAGACACACACTAACACCAAATAACAAAGACATACACTTACACCAAGTAACACAGACATACACTGACACCAAGGAACAAAGAAATACAATTACACCAAGTAACACAGACACACACTTACACCAAGTAACAAAGACAGACACTGATACCCAGTAACACATACACACACTTACACCAAGTAACAAAGACATGCACTGACACTCAGTAACACATACAAACACACACTGACACCCAGTAAGACAGAGAAACACTAATAAACAGTAACAAAGACATACACTGACACCAATTAACACAGACACACACTGACACCCAGTAACAAAGACATACGCTGACACAAAGTGACAAAGACAGACACTGATACCAAGTCAGAAAGACATGCACTGATACCCACTAACACAGGCCCACACTGACACCAAGTAACAAAGACATACACTGACACCAAGTAACAAAGACATACACTTACACCAAGTAACAAAGACATACACTGACACCAAGTAACAAAGACATACACTTACACCAAGTAACAAAGACATACACTGAAACCAAGTCACAAAGACACACACTGCCACCCAGTAACAAAGACATACACTGACACCAAGTCACAAAGACATACACTGATACTCAGTAACACAGACACACACTTACACCAAGTAACAAAGACACAGACTTACACCCAGTAACACAGACAGACACTGACACCCAGTAACACAGACACACACTTACACCACGTAACACAGACATACACTGACACCAAGTCACAAAGACACACACTGACACCCAGTATCAAAGAACTACACTGACACCAAGTCACAAAGAAACACACTGACAACCAGTAACAAAGACATACACTGATACCAAGTCACAAAGACATACACTGATACCCAGTAACACAGACACACAACTGACACCCAGTAACAAAGACATACACTGATACCAAGTCACAAAGACATACCCTGATACCCAGTAACACAGACACACACTTACACCATGTAACACAGACATACACTGACACCAAGTCACAAAGACACACACTGACACCCAGTAGTAAAGAACTACACTGACACCAAGTCACAAAGAAACACACTGACACCCAGTAACAAAGACATACACTGATACCAAGTCACAAAGACATACACTGATACCCAGTAACACAGACACACAGACACCCAGTAACAAAGACATACACTGATACCAATCACAAAGACATTCACTGATACCCAGTAACACAGACTCACACGGACACCAAGTAACAAAGACACACACTTACACCAAGTAACACAGACATACACTGACACCAAGTAACAAAGACATACACTGATACCCGTAACACAGACACACACTTACACAAAGTAACACAGACATACACTGACACCAAGTAACAAAGACATACAACGATACCCAGGAACACAGACACACACTTGCACCAAGTAACACAGACACACACTAACACCAAGTAACAAAGACATACACTTACACCAAGTAACACAGCCATACACTGACACCAAGGAACAAAGACATACAATTACACCAAGTAACACAGACACACACTTACACCAATGAACAAAGACAGACACTGACACTCAGTAACACACACAAACACACACTGACACCCAGTAAGACAGAGAAACACTAATAAACAGTATCAAAGACATACACTGACACCAATTAACACAGACACACACTGACACCCAGTAACAAAGACATACACTGACACAAAGTGACAAAGACATACACTGATACCAAGTCAGAAAGACATGCACTTACACCAGGTAACAAAGACATACACTGACACCAAGTCACAAAGACACACACTGACACCCAGTAACAAAGACATACACTGACACCAAGTCACAAAGACATACACTGATACCCAGTAACACAGACACACACTTACACCAAGTAACACAGACATACACAGACACCCAGTAACACAGACACACACTTACACCAAGTAACAAAGACACAGACTTACACCAAGTAACACAGACATACACTGACACCCAGTAACACAGACACACACTTACACCAGGTAACACAGACATGCATTACACCAAGTAACAAAGACATACACTGATACCCAGTAACACAGACACACACTTACACCATGTAACACAGACATACACTGACACCAAGTCACAAAGACACACACTGACACCCAGTAGCAAAGAACTACACTGACACCAAGTCACAAAGAAACACACTGACACCCAGTAACAAAGACATACACTGATACCAAGTCACAAAGACATACACTGATACCCAGTAACACAGACACACACTGACACCCAGTAACAAAGACATACACTGATACCAAGTCACAAAGACATACACTGATACCCAGTAACACAGACACACACTGACACCCAGGAACAAAGACATACACTGATACCAATCACAAAGACATTCACTGATACCCAGTAACACAGACACACACGGACTCCAAGTAACAAAGACACACACTTACACCAAGTAACACAGACATACACTGACACCAAGTAACAAAGACATACACTGATACCCAGTAACACAGACACACACTTACACAGAGTAACACAGACATACACTGACACCAAGTAACAAAGACATACAATGATACGCAGGAACACAGACACACACTTGCACCAAGTAACACAGACACACACTAACACAAAGTAACAAAGACATACACTTACACCAAGTAACAAAGACACAGACTTACACCAAGTAACACAGACATACACTGACACCCAGTAACACAGACACACACTTGCACCAGGTAACACAGACATGCATTACACCAAGTAACAAAGACATACACTGATACCCAGTAACACAGACACACACTTACACCATGTAACACAGACATACACTGACACCAAGTCACAAAGACACACACTGACACCCAGTAGCAAAGAACTACACTGACACCAAGTCACAAAGAAACACACTGACACCCAGTAACAAAGACATACACTGATACCAAGTCACAAAGACATACACTGATACCCAGTAACACAGACACACACTGACACCCAGTAACAAAGACACACACTTACACCAAGTAACACAGACATACACTGACACCAAGTAACAAAGACATACACTGATACCCGTAACACAGACACACACTTACACAAAGTAACACAGACATACACTGACACCAAGTAACAAAGACATACAACGATACCCAGGAACAGAGACACACAGTTGCACCATGTAACACAGACACACACTAACACCAAGTAACAAAGACATACACTTACACCAAGTAACACAGACATACACTGACACCAAGGAACAAAGACATACAATTACACCAAGTAACACAGACACACACTTACACCAAGTAACAAAGACAGACACTGATACCCAGTAACACATACACAAACTTACACCAAGTAACAAAGACATGCACTGACACTCAGTAACACATACAAACACACACTGACACCCAGTAAGACAGAGAAACACTAATAAACAGTAACAAAGACATACACTGACACCAATTAACACAGACACACACTGACACCCAGTAACAAAGACATACACTGACACAAAGTGACAAAGACATACACTGATACCAAGGCAGAAAGACATGCACTGATACCCACTAACACAGACCCACACTGACACCAAGGAACAAAGACATACACTGACACCAAGTAACAAAGACATACACTTACACCAAGTCACAAAGACACACACTGACACCCAGTAACAAAGACATACACTGACACCAAGTCACAAAGACATACACTGATACCCAGTAACACAGACACACACTTACACCAAGTAACAAAGACACAGACTTACACCAAGTCACACAGACAGACACTGACACCCAGTAACACAGACAGACACTTACGCCAAGTAACACAGACATGCATTACACCAAGTAACAAAGACATACACTGATATCCAGTAACACAGACACACACTTACACCATGTAACACAAACATACACTGACACCAAGTCACAAAGACACACACTGACACCCAGTAGCAAAGAACTACACTGACACCAAGTCACAAAGAAACACACTGACAACCAATAACAAAGACATACACTGATACCAAGTCACAAAGACATACACTGATACCCAGTAACACAGACACACACTGACACCCAGTAACAAAGACATACACTGATACCAAGTCACAAAGACATACACTGATACCCAGTAACACAGACACACACTTACACCATGTAACACAGACATACACTGACACCAAGTCACAAAGACACACACTGACACCCAGTAGCAAAGAACTACACTGACACCAAGTCACAAAGAAACACACTGACACCCAGTAACAAAGACATACACTGATACCAAGTCACAAAGACATACACTGATACCCAGTAACACAGACACACACTGACACCCAGTAACAAAGACATACACTGATACCAAGTCACAAAGACATACACTGATACCCAGTAACACAGACACACACTGACACCCAGGAACAAAGACATACACTGATACCAATCACAAAGACATTCACTGATACCCAGTAACACAGACACACACGGACTCCAAGTAACAAAGACACACACTTACACCAAGTAACACAGACATACACTGACACCAAGTAACAAAGACATACACTGATACCCAGTAACACAGACACACACTTACACAAAGTAACACAGACATACACTGACACCAAGTAACAAAGACATACAATGATACGCAGGAACACAGACACACACTTGCACCAAGTAACACAGACACACACTAACACAAAGTAACAAAGACATACACTTACACCAAGTAACAAAGACACACACTTACACCAAGTAACAAAGACAGACACTGATACCCAGTAACACATACACAAACTTACACCAAGTAACAAAGACATGCACTGACACCAAGTAACAAAGACATACAACGATACCCAGGAACACAGACACACACTTGCACCAAGTAACACAGACACACACTAACACCAAGTAACAAAGACATACACTTACAGCAAGTAACACAGACATACACTGACACTAAGGAACAAAGACATACAATTACACCAAGTAACACAGACACACACTTACACCAAGTAACAAAGACAGACACTGATACCCAGTAACACATACACAAACTTACACCAAGTAACAAAGACATGCACTGACACTCAGTAACACATACAAACACACACTGACACCCAGTAAGACAGAGAAACACTAATAAACAGTAACAAAGACATACACTGACACCAATTAACACAGACACACACTGATACCCAGTAACAAAGACATACACTGACACAAAGTGACAAAGACATACACTGATACCAAGTCAGAAAGACATGCACTGATACCCACTAACACAGACACACACTGACACCAAGTAACAAAGACATACACTGACACCAAGTAACAAAGACATACACTTACACCAAGTAACAAAGACATACACTGACACCAAGTCACAAAGACACACACTGACACCCAGTAACAAAGACATACACTGACACCAAGTCACAAAGACATACACTGATACCCAGTAACACAGACACAAACTTACGCCAAGTAACACAGACATACACAGACACCCAGTAACACAGACACACACTTACACCAAGTAACAAAGACATAGACTTACACCAAGTAACACAGACAGACACTGACACCCAGTAACACAGACACACACTTACACCAAGTAACACAGACATGCATTACACCAAGTAACAAAGATATACACTGATACCCAGTGACACAGACACACACTTACACCATGTAACACAGACATACAATGACACCAAGTCACAAAGACACACACTGACACCCAGTAGCAAAGAACTACACTGACACCAAGTCACAAAGACATACACAGATACCCAGGAACACAGACACACACTGACACCCAGTAACAAAGACATACACTGATACCAAGTCACAAAGACATCCACTGATACCCAGTAACACAGACACACACTGAACCAAGTAACAAAGACATACACAGACACCATGTAACAAAGACATACACTTACACCAAGTAACAAAGACACACACTTACACCAAGTAACACAGACATACACTGACACCAAGTAACAAAGACATACACTGACACCAAGTTACAAAGACATAGACTTACACCAAGTAACGAAGACAGACAGTTGCACCAAGTAACAAAGACATACACTTACACCAAGTAACAAAGACATACACTGACACCAAGTAACAAAGACATACAATTACACCAAATAACAGCGACACACACTTACACCAAGTAACACAGATATACACTGACACCAAGTAACAAAGACATGCACTGACACCCAGTAACACAGACACACACGGACACCAAGTAACAAAGACACACACTTACACCAAGTAACACAGACACACACTGACACCAAGTAACAAAGACATGCACTGACACCCAGTAACACAGACACACACGGACACCAAGTAACAAAGACACACACTTACACCAAGTAACACAGACACACACTGACACCAAGTAACAAAGACATACACTGATACCCAGGAACACAGACACACACTTACACCAAGTGACACAGACACACAATTACACCAAGTAACAAAGACATACACTTACACCAAGTAACACAGACATACACTGACACCAAGTAACAAAGACATACAATTACACCAAGTAACAAAGACACACACTTACACCAAGTAACACAGATATACACTGACACCAAGTAACAAAGACATGCACTGACACCCAGTAACACAGACACACACGGACACCAAGTAACAAAGACACACACTTACACCAAGTAACATAGACACACACTGACACCCAGTAAAACAGACACACACTTACACCAAGTAACACAGACAGACACTGACACCAAGTAACAAAGACATACACTGATACCCAGTAACGTTGACACACACTTACACCAAGTAACACAGACATACACTGACACCAAGTAACAAAGACATACAATGATACCCAGGAACACTGACACACACTTACACCAGGTAACACAGACACACACTTACACAATGTAACAAAGACATACACGTACACCAAGTAACACAGATGTATACTGACACCAAGTAACAAAGACGTACAATTACACCAAGTAACAAAGACACACACTTACACCAAGTAACAAAGACAGACACTGATACACAGTAACAAAGACACACACGTACACCAAGTAACAAAGACATACACTGACACCCAGTAACACAAACAAACACTGACACCCAGTAACACAGAGAAACACTAATGAGCAGTAACAAAGACCTGCACTGACACCAAGTAACACAGACACACACTGACAGCCAGTAACAAAGACATACACTGACACCAAGTCACAAAGACATACACTGATACCAAGTAACAAAGACATACACTGACACCGAGTGACAAAGACATACACTTACACCAAGTAGCAAAGACAGACAATTACACCAAGTAACAAAGACATACACTGACCCCCAGTAACACAAACAAACACTGACACCCAGTAACACAGAGAAACACTAATGAGCAGTAACAAAGACCTGCACTGACACCAAGTAACACAGACACACACTGACACCCAGTAACAAAGACATACACTGCCACCAAGTCACAAAGACACACACTGACACCCAGTAACAAAGACATACACTGACTCCAAGTCACAAAGACATACACTGATACCCAGTAACACAGACACACACTTACACCAATTAACAAAGACATACACTGACACCAAGTCACAAAGACACACACTGACACCCAGTAACAAAGACATACACTGACTCCAAGTCACAAAGACATACACTGATACCCAGTAACACAGACACACACTTACACCAAGTAACACTGACATACACTGACACCCAGTAACACAGACACACACATACACCAGGTAACAAAGACATACACTGACACCCAGTAACAAAGACATACACTGACACCCAGTAACACAGACACACACGGACACCAAGTAACAAAGACACAGACTTACACCAAGTAACACAGACACACACTGACAGCCAGTAACACAGACTCAAACTTACACCAAGTAATACAGACATACACTGACACCAAGTAACAAAGACATACACTGATACCCAGTAACACAGACACACACTTACACCAAGTTATACAGACATAAAATGACACAAAGTCACAAAGACACACACTGACACCCAGTAACAAAGACATACACTGATACCAAGTCACAAAGACATACACTGATACCCAGTAACATAGACACACACAGACACCCAGTAACAAAGACATACAGTGATACCAAGTCACAAAGACATACACTGATACCCAGTAACACAGACAAACACTGACACCCAGTAACAAAGACATACACTGATACAAATCAGAAAGACATTCACTGATACCCAGTAACACAGACACACACTGACACCACGTAGCAAAGACACACACTTACACCAAGTAACAAAGACAGACAATTACACCAAATAACAAAGACATACACTTACACCAAGTATTTTGACATACACTGACACCAATCACAAAGAAATTCACTGATACCCAGTAACAAAGACATACACTGACACCAAGTCACAAAGCCATACACTGATACCCAGTAACACAGACTCACACTTACACCAAGTTACACAGACATACACTGACACCAAGTAACAAAGACATACACTGATACCCAGTAACACAGACACACACTTACACCAAGTAACAAAGCCAGACACTGATACCCAGTAACACAGACACACACTTACACCAATTAACAAAGACATACACTGACACCCAGTAACAAAGACATACACTGACATCCAGTAACACAGACACACAAGGACACCAAGTAACAAAGACACACACTTACACCAAGTAACACAGACACACATTGAAACCCAGTAACACAGACACACACTTACACCAAGTAACACAGACATACACTGACACCAAGTAACAAAGACATACACTGATACCCAGGAACTCAGACACACACTTACACCAAGTAACACAGACACACAGTTACACCAAGTAACAAAGACATACACTTACACCAAGTAACACAGACATACACTGACACCAAGTAACAAAGACATAGAATTACACCAAGTAATAAAGACACACACTTACACCAAGTAACACAGATATACACTGACACCAAGTAACAAAGACATGCACTGACACCCAGTAACACAGACACACACGGACACCAAGTAACAAAGACGCACACTTACACCAAGTATCACAGACACACACTGACACCCAGTAAAACAGACACACACTAACACCAAGTAACACAGACATACACTGATACCCAGTAACACAGACACACACTTACACCAAGTAACATAGACATACACTGACACCAAGTAACAAAGGCATACACTGATACCCATTAACACAGACACACACTTACACCAAGGAACAAAGACAGACACTGATACCCAATAACACAGACATACACTTACACCAAGTAACAAAGGCATACACTGACACCCAGTAACAAAGACATACAATGACATCCAGTAACACAGACACACACTGACACTAAGTTACAAAGACACACACTTACACCAAGTAACACAGACACACACTGACACCCAGTAACAAAGACATCCACATACACCAAGTAACACAGACATACACTGACACCAAGTAACAATTACATACAATTACACCAAGTTACAAAGACACACACTTACACCAGGTAACAGAGATATACACTGACACCAAGTAACTAAGACATGCACTGACAACCAGTAACACAGACACACACGGACACCAGGTAACAAAGACACACTCTTACACCAAGAAACACAAACACACACTTACACCAAGTAACAAAGACATACACTTACACCAAGTAACACAGACATACACTGACACCAAGTAACAAAGACATACAATTACAACAAGTAACAAAGACACACACTTACACCAAGTAACACAGATATACACTGACACCAAGTAACAAAGACATACCATTACACCAAGTAACAAAGACACACACTGATACCCAGTAACAAAGACATACACTGACACCAAGTAACAAAGACATACACTGACACCAAGTAACACAGACATACACTGATACCCAGTAACACAGACACACACTTACACCAAGTAACATAGACATACACTGACACCAAGTAACAAAGACATACACTGATACCCATTAACACAGACACACACTTACACCAAGGAACAAAGACAGACACTGATACCCAGTAACACAGACATACACTTACACCAAGTAACAAAGGCATACACTGACACCCAGTAACAAAGACATACAATGACATCCAGTAACACAGACACACACTGACACCAAGTTACAAAGACACACACTTACACCAAGTAACACAGACACACACTGACACCCAGTAATACAGACAGACACTTACACCAAGTAACACAGACAGACACTGACACCAAGTAACAAAGACATGCACTGATACCCAGTAACACAGACACACACTTACACCATGTAACACAGAAATAAACTGACACCAAGTAACAAAGACATGCACTGATACCCAGTAACACAGACACACACTTACACCATGTAACACAGAAATAAACTGACACCAATTAACAAAGACATACACTGACACCAAGTCACAAAGACACACACTGACACCCAGTAACAAAGACATACACTGACTCCAAGTCACAAAGACATACACTGATACCCAGTAACACAGACACACACTTACACCAAGTAACACTGACATACTCTGACACCCAGTAACACAGACACACACATACACCAGGTAACAAAGACATACACTGACACCCAGTAACAAAGACATACACTGACACCCAGTAACACAGACACACACGGACACCAAGTAACAAAGACACAGACTTACACCAAGTAACACAGACACACACTGACAGCCAGTAACACAGACTCAAACTTACACCAAGTAATACAGACATACACTGACACCAAGTAACAAAGACATACACTGATACCCAGTAACACAGACACACACTTACACCAAGTAACACAGACATAAAATGACACAAAGTCACAAAGACACACACTGACACCCAGTAACAAAGACATACACTGATACCAAGTCACAAAGACATACACTGATACCCAGTAACATAGACACACACAGACACCCAGTAACAAAGACATACAGTGATACCAAGTCACAAAGACATACACTGATACCCAGTAACACAGACAAACACTGACACCCAGTAACAAAGACATACACTGATACAAATCAGAAAGACATTCACTGATACCCAGTAACACAGACACACACTGACACCACGTAGCAAAGACACACACTTACATCAAGTAACACAGACATGCACTGACACCAAGTAACAAAGACATACACTGACACCAAGTAACAAAGACATACACTTACACCAAGTAACAGAGACAGATAATTACACCAAATAACAAAGACATACACTTACACCAAGTATTTTGACATACACTGACACCAATCACAAAGAAATTCACTGATACCCAGTAACAAAGACATACACTGACACCAAGTCACAAAGCCATACACTGATACCCAGTAACACAGACTCACACTTACACCAAGTTACACAGACATACACTGACACCAAGTAACAAAGACATACACTGATACCCAGTAACACAGACACACACTTACACCAAGTAACAAAGACATACACTGACACCCAGTAACAAAGACATACACTGACATCCAGTAACACAGACACACAAGGACACCAAGTAACAAAGACACACACTTACACCAAGTAACACAGACACACATTGAAACCCAGTAACACAGACACACACTTACACCAAGTAACACAGACATACACTGACACCAAGTAACAAAGACATACACTGATACCCAGGAACTCAGACACACACTTACACCAAGTAACACAGACACACAGTTACACCAAGTAACAAAGACATACACTTACACCAAGTAACACAGACATACACTGACACCAAGTAACAAAGACATAGAATTACACCAAGTAATAAAGACACACACTTACACCAAGTAACACAGATATACACTGACACCAAGTAACAAAGACATGCACTGACACCCAGTAACACAGACACACACGGACACCAAGTAACAAAGACGCACACTTACACCAAGTATCACAGACACACACTGACACCCAGTAAAACAGACACACACTAACACCAAGTAACACAGACATACACTGATACCCAGTAACACAGACACACACTTACACCAAGTAACATAGACATACACTGACACCAAGTAACAAAGGCATACACTGATACCCATTAACACAGACACACACTTACACCAAGGAACAAAGACAGACACTGATACCCAATAACACAGACATACACTTACACCAAGTAACAAAGGCATACACTGACACCCAGTAACAAAGACATACAATGACATCCAGTAACACAGACACACACTGACACTAAGTTACAAAGACACACACTTACACCAAGTAACACAGACACACACTGACACCCAGTAACAAAGACATCCACATACACCAAGTAACACAGACATACACTGACACCAAGTAACAAAGACATACAATTACACCAAGTTACAAAGACACACACTTACACCAGGTAACACAGACACACACTGACACTAAGTTACAAAGACACACACTTACACCAAGTAACACAGACACACACTGACACCCAGTAACAAAGACATCCACATACACCAAGTAACACAGACATACACTGACACCAAGTAACAAAGACATACAATTACACCAAGTTACAAAGACACACACTTGCACCAAGTAACACAGATATACACTGACACCAAGTAACTAAGACATGCACTGACACCCAGTAACACAGACATACACGGACACCAGGTAACAAAGACACACTCTTACACCAAGTAACACAAACACACACTTACACCAAGTAACAAAGACATACACTTACACCAAGTAACACAGACATACACTGACACCAAGTAACAAAGACATACAATTACACCAAGTAACAAAGACACACACTTACACCAAGTAACACAGATATACACTGACACCAAGTAACAAAGACATACCATTACACCAAGTAACAAAGACACACACTGACACCCAGTAACAAAGACATACACTGACACCAAGTAACAAAGACATACACTGACACCAAGTAACAAAGACATACCATTCCACCAGGTAACAAAGACACACACTGACACCCAGTAACAAAGACATACACTGACACCAAGTAACAAATACATACACTGACAGCGAGTAACACAGGCACACACTGGGGGGCGGTGGGGGGGGGGGCACATTGGCGCAGTGGTTAGCACCGCCACCTCACAGCTCGAGTGACCCGGGTTCGATTCTGGGTACTGCCTGTGCGGAGTTTGCAAGTTCTCCCGATGTCTGCGTGGGTTTCCTCCGGGTGCTCTGGTTTCCTCTACATGCCAAAGACTTGCAGGTTGATAGGTTAATTGGCCATCATAAATTGCCACTAGTATCGGTAGTTGGTAGGGAAATATATAGGGACAGGTGGGGATGTGATAGGAATACGGGATTAGTGTAGGATTAGTATAAATGGGTGGATGATGGTCGGCACAGACTCCGTGGACCGAAGGTCCTGTCAAAGTGCTGTATCTCGAAACAAAACTAAATACTGACACCTAGTGTCACAGATACACACTGACACCCAGTAACACAAACAAAAACACACTGACACCCAGCAACAAAGAGAAACACTAATAAACAGTAACAAAGACAGACACTGATACCCAGTAACACAGACACACACTGACACCAAGTCACAAACACATACACTGACACCAAGTAACAAAGACATACGCTTACACCAAGTAACAAAGACATACACTGATACCCAGTAACACAGACACACACTGACACACAGTTAGAAACACACACTGACCCCCAGTAACACAGACACACACTGACCCCCAGTAACACAGACATACATTGACACCAAGTCACAAAGACATACACTGATACACAGACACACACTGACACCAAGTATCACAGACATACACTGACACCCAGTCACAAAGACATACACTGATAACCAGGAACACAGACACACACTGACACCCAGTGACAAAGACATACACTGATACCAAGTCACAAAGACATCCACTGATACCCAGTAACACAGACACACACTGACACCCAGTAACAAAGACATACACTGATACCAAGTCACAAAGACATATACTGATACCCAGTAACACAGACACACACTGACACCCAGTAACAAAGACATACACTGATACCAAGTCACAAAGACATACACTGATACCCAGTAACACAGACAAACACTGACACCAAGTAACAAAGACATGCACTGACACCAACTAACAAAGACATACACTTACACCAAGTAACAAAGACGCACACTTACACCAAGTAACACAGACATACACTTACACCAAGTATTTTGACATACACTGACACCAAGCAACAAAGACATACACTGATACCCAGTAACACAGACACACACTTACACCATGAAACAAAGACATACACTGACACCAAGTCACAAAGGCACACACTGACACCCAGTAACAAAGACATACACTAACACCAAGTCACAAAGACATACACTGATACCCAGTAACACAGACACACACTTACACCAAGTAACACAGACATACACTGACACCAAGTAACAAAGACACACACTTACACCAAGTATCACAGACACACACTGATACCCAGTAACACAGACACACACCTACACCAAGTAACATAGACATACACTGACACCAAGTAACAAAGAAATACACTGATACCCAGTAACACAGACACACACTTACACCAAGTAACAAAGACAGACACTGATACCCAGTAACACAGACATACACTTGCACCAAGTAACAAAGGCATACACTGACACCCAGTAACAAAGACATACACTGACACCCAGTAACACTTACACACACGGACACCAAGTAACAAAGACACACACTTACACCAAGTAAAACAGACACACACTGAAACCCAGTAACACAGACACACTCTTACACCAAGTAACACAGACAGACACTGACACCAAGTAACAAAGACATACACTGATACCCAGTAACACAGACACACACTTTCACCATTTAACACAAACATAAACTGACACCAAGTAACAAAGACATACACTGATACCCAGGAACACAGACACACACTTACACCAAGTAACACAAACACACACTTACACCAAGTAACAAAGACATACCATTACACCAAGTAACAAAGACACACACTGACACCCAGTAACAAAGACATACACTGACACCAAGTGACAAAGACATACACTGATACCCAGTAACACAGACACACACTTACACCAAGCAACAAAGACAGACACTGATACCCAGGAACACAGACACACACTTGCACCAAGTTACAAAGACATACACTGACACCCAGTAACAAAGACATACACTGACACCCAGTAACACAGACACACACGGACACCAAGTAACAAAGACACACACTTACACCAAGTAACACAGACACACTCTGACACCCAGTAACACAGACACACACTTACACCAAGTAACACAGACATAGACTGACACCAAGTAACAAAGACATACACTGATACCCAGTAACACAGACACACACTTACACCAAGTAACACAGACAGACAATGACACCAAGTAACAAAGACATACACTGATACCCAGTAACACAGACACACACTTTCACCATGTAACACAAACATAAACTGACACCAAGTAACAAAGACATACACTGATACCCAGGAACACAGACACACACTTACACCAAGTAACACAAACACACACTTACAACAAGTAACAAAGACATACAATTACACCAAGTAACAAAGACACACACTTACACCAAGTAACGCAGATATACACTGACACCAAGTAGCAAAGACATACACTGATGCCCAGTAACACAGACACACACTTACACCATGTAACACAGACATAAACTGACACCAAGTAACAAGGACATACACTGATACCCAGGAACACAGACACACACTTACACCAAGTAACACAAACACACACTTACACCAAGTAACAAAGACACACACTTAAACCAGGTAACAAAGACACACACTTACACCAAGTAACAAAGACATACCATTACACCAAGTAACAAAGACACACACTGACACCCAGTAACAAAGACATACACTGACACCAAGTGACAAAGACAAACACTGATACCCAGTAACACAGACACACACTTACACCAAGCAACAAAGACAGACACTGATACCCAGGAACACAGACACACACTTGCACCAAGTAACAAAGACATACACTGACACCCAGTAACAAAGACGTACACTGACACCCAGTAACACAGACACACACGGACACCAAGTAACAAAGACACACACTTACACCAAGTAACACAGACACACTCTGACACCCAGTAACACAGACACACACTTACACCAAGTAACACAGACATAGACTGACACCAAGTAACAAAGACATACACTGATACCCAGGAACACAGACACACACTTACACCAAGTAACACAGACAGACACTGACACCAAGTAACAAAGACATACACTGATACCCAGGAACACAGACACACACTAACACCAGTTAACACAGACACACACTTACACCAAGAAACACAGACATACACTGACACCAAGTAAGAAAGACATACAATTACACCAAGTAACAAAGACACACACTTACACCAAGTAACACAGATATACACTGACACCCAGTAACACAGACACACACGGACACCAGGTAACAAAGAAACACACTTACACCAAGTAACACAGACACACACTGACACCCAATAACACAGACACACACTTACACCAAGTAACACAGACATACACTGACACCAAGTAACAAAGACATACACTGATACCCAGTAACACAGACACACACTGACACCAAGTAATACAGACATACACTGACACCAAGTAACAAAGACATACAATGATACCCAGGAACACAGACACACACTTACACCAGGTAACACAGACACACACTTACACCAAGTAACAAAGACAGACACTTACACCAAGTAACACAGACATACACTGACACCAAGTATCAAAGACATAGAATTACACCAGGTAACAAAGACACACACTTACAACAAGTAACAAAGACATACACTGATACCAAGTCACAAAGAAACACACTGACACCCAGTAACACAGACACACATTGACACCCAGTAACAAAGACATACACTGATACCAAGTCACAAAGACATACACTTACACCAAGTAACAAAGACACACACTTACACCAAGTAACATAGACATACACTTACACCAAGTAACAAAGACATACACTTACATCAAGTATTTTGACATACACTGACACCAAGTAACAAAGACATACACTGATACCCAGTAACACAGACACACACTTACTCCATGTAACAAAGACATACACTGACACCCAGTAACAAAGACATACACTAACACCAAGTCACAAAGACATACACTGATACCCAGTAACACAGACACACACTTACACCAAGTAACAAAGACATACACTGACACCAAGTAACAAAGACATGCACTGATGCCCAGTAACACAGACACACACTTACACCAAGCAACAAAGACAGACACTGATACCCAGGAACACAGACACACACTTGCACCAAGTAACAAAGACATACACTGACACCCAGTAACAAAGACATACACTGACACCCAGTAACACAGACACACACGGACACCAAGTAACAAAGACACACATTTACACCAAGTAACACAGACACACTCTGACACCCAGTAACACAGACACACACTTACACCAAGTAACACAGACATTCACTGACACCAAGTAACAAAGACATACACTGATACCCAGTAACACAGACACACACTTACACCAAGTAACACAGACATACACTGACACCAAGTAACAAAGACATACACTGATACCCAGGAACACAGACACACACTAACACCAGGTAACACAGACACACACTTACACCAAGTAACACAGACATACACTGACACCAAGTAACAAAGACATACAATTAAACCAAGTAACACAGATACACACACACCAAGTAACACAGATATACACTGACACCCAGTAACACAGACACACACAGACACCAGGTAACAAAGACACACACTTACACCAAGTAACACAGACACACACTGACACCCAGTAACACAGACACACACTTACACCAAGTAACACAGACATACACTGACACCAAGTAACAAAGACATACACTGATACCCAGTAACACAGACACACACTGACACCAAGGAACACAGACATACACTGACACCAAGTAACAAAGACATACAATGATACCCAGGAACACAGACACACACTTACACCAGGTAACACAGACACACACTTACACCAAGTAACAAAGACATACACTTACACCAAGTAACACAGACAGACACTGACACCAAGTAACAAAGACATGCAATTACACCAAGTAACAAAGACACACACTTACACCAAGTAACAAAGACATACACTGATACCAAGTCACAAAGACATACACTGATACCAAGTCACAAAGACATACACTGATACCCAGTAACACAGACACAGACTGACACCCAGTAACAAAGACATACACTGATACCAAGTCACAAAGACATACACTGATACCCAGTAACACAGACACACACTGACACCAAGTAACAAAGACATACACAGACACCAAGTATCAAAGACACACACTTACACCAAGTAACAAAGACATACACTGACACCAAGTAACAAAGACATACACTGACACCAAGTTACAAAGACATACACTTACACCAAGTAACACAGACATACACTGACACCAAGTAACAAAGACATAAACTGATACCCAGTAACACAGACACACACTTACACCCAGTAACACAGACATACACTGACACCAAGTAACAAAGAAATACACTGATACCCAGGAACACAGACACACACTTACACCAGGTAACAAAGACACATACTTACACCAAGTAACAAAGACATACACTTACACCAAGCAACACAGACATACTCTGACACCAAGTAACAAAGACATACAATTACACCAAGTAACAAAGACACACACTTACACCAAGTAACAAAGACATACACTGATACCCAGTAACACAGACACACACTGACACCCAGTAACACAGACATACACTGACACCAAGTAACAAATACATACAATGATACCCAGGAACACAGACACACACTTACACCAGGTAACAAAGACACACACTTACACCAAGTAACAAAGACATACACTTACACCAAGCAACACAGACATACTCTGACACCAAGTAACAAAGACATACAATTACACCAAGTAACAAAGACACACACTTACACCAAGTAACAAAGACAGACACTGACACCCAGTAACAAAGACATACACTGATAACAAGTCACACAGACATACACTGATACCAAGTCACAAAGACATACACTGATACCCAGTAACACAGACACACACTGACACCCAGTAACAAAGACATACACCGATACCAAGCCACAAAGACATACACTGATACCCAGTAACACAGACACACACTGACACCAAGTAACAAAGAAATACACAGACAACAAGTAACAAAGACATACACTTACACCAAGTAACAAAGACACACACTTACACCAAGTAACAAAGACATACACTGACACCAAGTAACAAAGACATACACTGACACCAAGTTACAAAGACATACACTTACACCAAGTAACAAAGACAGACAATTACACAAAGTAACACAGACACACACTTACACCAAGTAACAAAGACAGACACTGACACCAAGTCACAAAGACACACACTGACACCCAGGAACAAAGACATACACTGATACCAAGTCACAAAGACATACACTGACACCCAGTAACACAGACACACACGGACACCAAGTAACAAAGACACACACTTACATCAAGTAATACTGACACACACTGACACCCAGTAACACAGACACACACTTACACCAAGCAACAAAGACATACACTGACACCAAGTAACAAAGACAGACACTGATACCCAGTAACACAGACACACACTTACACCAAGTAACACAGACATACACTGACAACAATTAACAAAGACATACACTGATACCCAGGAACACAGACACACACTAACACCAAGTAACACAGACACACACTTACACCAAGTAAAAAAAAACATACACTGACACCAAGTAGCACAGACATACACTGACACCAAGTAACAAAGACATGCAATTACACCAAGTAACAAAGACACACACTTACACCAAGTAACACAGATATACACTGACACCAAGTAACAAAGACATGCACTGACACCCAGTAACACAGACACACACGGACACCAGGTAACAAACACACACACTTACACCAAATAACACAGACACACACTGACACCAAGTTACACAGACATACACTGACACCAAGTAACAAAGACATACAATGATACCCAGGAACACAGGCACACACTTACACCAGGTAACAAAGACACACACTTACACCAAGTAACAAAGACATACACTTACACCAAGCAACACAGACATACTCTGACACCAAGTAACAAAGACATACAATTACACCAAGTAACAAAGACACACACTTACACCAAGTAACAAAGACAGACACTGATGCCAAGTCACAAAGACACACACTGACACCCAGTAACACAGACATACACTGACACCCAGTAACAAAGACATACACTGATAACAAGTCACACAGACATACACTGATACCAAGTCACAAAGACATACACTGATACCCAGTAACACAGACACACACTGACACCCAGTAACAAAGACATACACCGATACCAAGTCACAAAGACATACACTGATACCCAGTAACACAGACACACACTGACACCAAGTAACAAAGAAATACACAGACACCAAGTAACAAAGACATACACTTACACCAAGTAACAAAGACACACACTTACACCAAGTAACAAAGACATACACTGACACCAAGTAACAAAGACATACACTGACACCAAGTTACAAAGACATACACTTACACCAAGTAACAAAGACAGACAATTACACAAAGTAACACAGACACACACTTACACCAAGTAACAAAGACAGACACTGACACCAAGTCACAAAGACACACACTTACACCAAGTAATACTGACACACACTGACACACAGTAACACAGACACACACTTACACCAAGTAACACAGACATACACTGACAACAATTAACAAAGACATACACTGATACCCAGGAACACAGACACACACTTACACCAAGTAACACAGACACACACTTACACCAAGTAAAAAAAAACATACACTGACACCAAGTAGCACAGACATACACTGACACCAAGTAACAAAGACATGCAATTACACCAAGTAACAAAGACACACACTTACACCAAGTAACACAGATATACACTGACACCAAGTAACAAAGACATGCACTGACACCCAGTAAACACAGACACACACGGACACCAGGTAACAAAGACACACACTTACACCAAATAACACAGACACACACTGACACCCAGTAACACAGACACACACTTACAGCAAGTAACACAGACATAGACTGACACCAAGTAACAAAGACATACACTGATACCCAGTAACACAGACACACACTTACACCAAGTAACACAGACATCCACTGTCACCAAGTAACAAAGACATACAATGATACCCAGGAACACAGACACACACTTACACCAGGTAACGCAGACACACACTTACACCAAGTAACACAGACATACACTGACACCAAGTAACAAAGACATACAATTACACAAAGTAACAAAGACAAACACTTACACCAAGTCACAAAGACAGTCACTGATACCAGGTCACAAAGACACACACAGACACCCAGTAACACAGACACACACTGACACCCAGTAACAAAGACATACACTGTTACCAAGTCACAAAGACATACACTGATACCCAGTAACAAAGACACACACTGACACCCAGTAAAAAGTCATACATAGACACCAAGTAACAAAGACATGCACTTACACAAAGTAACAAAAACGCCCACTGACACCAAGTAACAAAGACATACACTGACACCAAGTAACAAAGACATGCACTGACACCAAGTTACAAAGACATACACTTACACCAAGTAACAAAGACAGACAATTACACAAAGTAACACAGACACACACTTACACCAAGTATCAAAGACATACACTGACACCAAGTCACAAAGACACACACTGACACCCAGGAACAAAGACATACACTGACTCCAAGTCACAAAGACATACACTGATACCCAGTAACACAGACACACACTTACACCAAGTAACACAGACATACACTGACACCAGGCAACAAAGACATACCCTGATACCCAGTAACACAGACACACACTTACACCAAGTAACAAACACTGACACTGATACCCAGTAACACAGACACACACTTACAACAATTAACAAAGACTTACACTGACACCCAGTAACAAAGGCATACACTGACACCCAGTAACACAGACACACACGGACACCAAGTAACAAAGACACACACTTACACCAAGTAACACAGACACACACTGACACCCATTAACACAGACACACACTTACACCAAGCAACACAGACATACACTGACACTCAGTAACAAAGACATACACTGATACCCAGTAACACAGACACACACTTACACCAAGTAACACAGACATACACTGACACCAAGTAACAAAGACATACACTGATACCCAGGAACACAGACACACACTTACACCAAGTAACACAGACACACTCTTACACCAAGTAACAAAAACATACACTGACACCAATTAACACAGACATACACTGACACCAAGCAACAAAGACATACAATTACACCAAGTAACAACGACACACACTTACACCAAGTAACACAGATATACACTTACACCAAGTAACAAAGACATTCACTGACACCCAGTAACACAGACACACACGGACACCGAGTAACAAGGACACACACTTACACCAAGTAACACAGACACACACTGACACCCAGTAACACAGACAAACACTTACACCAAGTAACACAGACATACACTGACACCAAGTAACAAAGACATACACTGATACCCAGTAACACAGACAAACTCTTACACCAACTAACACAGACATACACTGACAAAAAGTAACAAAGACATACATTGATACCCAGGAACACAGACACACATTTACACCAAGTAACATAGAATCACACTTACACCAAGTAACAAAGACATACACTTACACCAAGTAACACAGACATACACTGACACCAAGAAACAAAGACATACAATTACACCAAGTAAGAAAGACACGCACTTACACAAAGTAACAAAGACAGACACTGATACCCAGTAACACAGACACACACTTACATCAAGTAACAAAGAAATACATTGACACCAAGTCACAAAGACACACACTGACACCCAGGAACAAAGACATACACTGATACCAAGTCACAAAGACATACACTGATACCCAGTAACACAGACACACACTTACACCAAGTAACACAGACTAACACTGCCACCAGGAAACAAAGACATACACTGATACCCAGTAACAAATACACACACTTACACCAAGTAACACAGACACACACTGACACCAAGTAACATAGACACACACTTACACCAAGCAACACAGACATACACTGACACCAAGTAACAAAGACATACACTGATACCCAGTAACACAGACACACACTGACACCAAGTAACACAGACACACTCTGACACCCAGTAACACAGACACACACTTACACCAAGTAACACAGACATACAGTGACACCAAGTAACAAAGACATACACTGATACCCAGTAACACAGACACACACTTACACCAAGTAACACAGACATACACTGACACCAAGTAACAAAGACATACACTGATACCCAGGAACACAGACACACACTAACACCAGGTAACACAGACACACCCTTACACCAAGTAACACAGACATACACTGACACCAAGTAACAAAGACATACAATTAAACCAAGTAACAAAGACACACACTTACACCAAGTAACACAGATATACACTGACACCCAGTAACACAGACACACACGGACACCAGGTAACAAAGACACATACTTACACCAAGTGACACAGACACACACTTACACCAAGCAACACAGACATACACTGACACCAAGTAACAAAGACATACACTGATACCCAGTAACACAGACACACAGTTACACCAAGTAACAAAGACATAAACTTACACCAAGTAACACAGACATACACTGACACCAAGTAACAAAGACATAGAATTACACCAAGTAACAAAGACACACACTTACACCAAGTAACACAGATATACACTGACACCAAGTAACAAAGACATGCACTGACACCCAGTAACACAGACACACACGGACACCAAGTAACAAAGACGCACACTTACACCAAGTATCACAGACACACACTGACACCCAGTAAAACAGACACACACTAACACCAAGTAACACAGACATACACTGATACCCAGTAACACAGACACACACTTACACCAAGTAACATAGACATACACTGACACCAAGTAACAAAGACATACACTGATACCCATTAACACAGACACACACTTACACCAAGGAACAAAGACAGACACTGATACCCAGTAACACAGACATACACTTACACCAAGTAACAAAGGCATACACTGACACCCAGTAACAAAGACATACAATGACATCCAGTAACACAGACACACACTGACACCAAGTTACAAAGACACACACTTACACCAAGTAACACAGACACACACTGACACCCAGTAACACAGACACACACTTACACCAAGTAACACAGACAGACACTGACACCAAGTAACAAAGACATGCACTGATACCCAGTAACACAGACACACACTTACACCATGTAACACAGAAATAAACTGACACCAAGTAACAAAGACATACACTGATACCCAGGAACACAGACACACACTTACACCAAGTAACACAAACACACACTTACACCAAGTAACAAAGACATCCACATACACCAAGTAACACAGACATACACTGACAGCAAGTAACAAAGACATACAATTACACCAAGTTACAAAGACACACACTTACACCAAGTAACAGAGATATACACTGACACCAAGTAACTAAGACATGCACTGACACCCAGTAACACAGACACACACGGACACCAGGTAACAAAGACACACTCTTACACCAAGTAACACAAACACACACTTACACCAAGTAACAAAGACATACACTTACACCAAGTAACACAGACATACACCGCACCAAGTAACAAAGACATACAATTACACCAAGTAACAAAGACACACACTTACACCAAGTAACACAGTTATACACTGACACCAAGTAACAAAGACATACCATTACACCAAGTAACAAAGACACACACTGACACCCAGTAACAAAGACATACACTGACACCAAGTAACAAAGACATACACTGACACCAAGTAACACAGACATACACTGATACCCATTAACACAGACACACACTGACACCAAGTAACATAGACATACACTGACACCAAGGAACAAAGACAGACACTGATACCCAGTAACACAGACATACACTTACACCAAGTAACAAAGGCATACACTGACACCCAGTAACAAAGACATACAATGACATCCAGTAACACAGACACACACTGACACCAAGTTACAAAGACACACACTTACACCAAGTAACACAGACACACACTGACACCCAGTAACACAGACAGACACTTACACCAAGTAACACAGACAGACACTGACACCAAGTAACAAAGACATGCACTGATACCCAGTAACACAGACACACACTTACACCATGTAACACAGAAATAAACTGACACCAAGTAACAAAGACATACACTGATACCCCGGAACACAGACACACACTTACACCAAGTAACACAAACACACACTTACACCAAGTAACAAAGACATCCACATACACCAAGTAACACAGACATACACTGACACCAAGTAACAAAGACATACAATTACACCAAGTTACAAAGACACACACTTGCACCAAGTAACACAGATATACACTGACACCAAGTAACTAAGACATGCACTGACACCCAGTAACACAGACACACACGGACACCAGGTAACAAAGACACACTCTTACACCAAGTAACACAAACACACACTTAAACCAAGTAACAAAGACATACACTTACACCAAGTAACACAGACATACACTGACACCAAGTAACAAAGACATACAATTACTCCAAGTAACAAAGACACACACTTACGCCAAGTAACACAGATATACACTGACACCAAGTAACAAAGACATACCATTACACCAAGTAACAAAGACACACACTGACACCCAGTAACAAAGACATATACTGACACCAAGTAACAAAGACATACACTGACACCAAGTAACAAAGACATACCATTCCACCAGGTAACAAAGACACACACTGACACCCAGTAACAAAGACATACACTGACACCAAGTGACAAGTACATACACTGACAGCGAGTAAGACAGGCACACACTGGGGGCGGTGGGGGGGGGGGGGGGGGGGGTGGCACATTGGCGCAGTGGTTAGCACCGCCGCCTCACAGCTCGAGTGACCCAGGTTCGATTCTGGGTACTGCCTGTGCGGAGTTTGCAAGTTCTCCCGATGTCTGCGTGGGTTTCCTCCGGGTGCTCTGGTTTCCTCTACATGCCAAAGACTTGCAGGTTGATAGGTTAATTGGCCATCATAAATTGCCACTAGTATTGGTAATTGGTAGGGAAATATATAGGGACAGGTGGGGATGTGATAGGAATACGGGATTAGTGTAGGATTAGTATATATGGGTGGATGATGGTCGGCACAGACTCCGTGGACCGAAGGTCCTGTCAAAGTGCTGTATCTCGAAACAAAACTAAATACTGACACCTAGTGTCACAGATACACACTGACACCCAGTAACACAAACAAAAACACACTGACACCCAGCAACAAAGAGAAACACTAATAAACAGTAACAAAGACAGACACTGATACCCAGTAACACAGACACACACTGACACCCAGTAACAAAGACAGACACTGACACCAAGTCACAAACACATACACTGACACCAAGTAACAAAGACATACGCTTACACCAAGTAACAAAGACATACCATTACACCAAGTAACAAAGACACACACTGACACCCAGTAACAAAGACATATACTGACACCAAGTAACAAAGACATACACTGACACCAAGTAACAAAGACATACCATTCCACCAGGTAACAAAGACACACACTGACACCCAGTAACAAAGACATACACTGACACCAAGTAACAAGTACATACACTGACAGCGAGTAACACAGGCACACACTGGGGGCGGTGGGGGGGGGGGGGTGGCACATTGGCGCAGTGGTTAGCACCGCCGCCTCACAGCTCGAGTGACCCAGGTTCGATTCTGGGTACTGCCTGTGCGGAGTTTGCAAGTTCTCCCGATGTCTGCGTGGGTTTCCTCCGGGTGCTCTGGTTTCCTCTACATGCCAAAGACTTGCAGGTTGATAGGTTAATTGGCCATCATAAATTGCCACTAGTATTGGTAGTTGGTAGGGAAATATATAGGGACAGGTGGGGATGTGATAGGAATACGGGATTAGTGTAGGATTAGTATATATGGGTGGATGATGGTCGGCACAGACTCCGTGGACCGAAGGTCCTGTCAAAGTGCTGTATCTCGAAACAAAACTAAATACTGACACCTAGTGTCACAGATACACACTGACACCCAGTAACACAAACAAAAACACACTGACACCCAGCAACAAAGAGAAACACTAATAAACAGTAACAAAGACAGACACTGATACCCAGTAACACAGACACACACTGACACCCAGTAACAAAGACAGACACTGACACCAAGTCACAAACACATACACTGACACCAAGTAACAAAGACATACGCTTACACCAAGTAACAAAGACATACACTGATACCCAGTAACACAGACACACACTGACACACAGTTAGAAACACACACTGACCCCCAGTAACACAGACACACACTGACCCCCAGTAACACAGACATACATTGACACCAAGTCACAAAGACATACACTGATACACAGACACACACTGACACCAAGTATCACAGACATACACTGACACCCAGTCACAAAGACATACACTGATACCCAGGAACACAGACACACACTGACACCCAGTGACAAAGACATACACTGATACCAAGTCACAAAGACATCCAGTGATACCCAGTAACACAGACACACACTGACACCCAGTAACAAAGACATACACTGATACCAAGTCACAAAGACATATACTGATACCCAGTAACACAGACACACACTGACACCCAGTAACAAAGACATACACTGATACCAAGTCACAAAGACATACACTGATACCCAGTAACACAGACACACACTGACACCAAGTAACAAAGACATGCACTGACACCAACTAACAAAGACATACACTTACACCAAGTAACAAAGACGCACACTTACACCAAGTAACACAGACATACACTGACACAAAGTAACAAAGACATACACTGACACCAAGTAACATAGACAGACACTTACACCAAGTAACAAAGACATACACTTACACCAAGTATTTTGACATACACTGACACCAAGCAACAAAGACATACACTGATACCCAGTAACACAGACACACACTTACACCATGAAACAAAGACATACACTGACACCAAGTCACAAAGGCACACACTGACACCCAGTAACAAAGACATACACTAACACCAAGTCACAAAGACATACACTGATACCCAGTAACACAGACACACACTTACACCAAGTAACACAGACATACACTGACACCAAGTAACAAAGACACACACTTACACCAAGTATCACAGACACACACTGACACCCAGTAAAACAGACACACACTTACACCAAGTAACACAGAAATACACTAACACCAAGTAACAAAGACATACACTGATACCCAGTAACACAGACACACACCTACACCAAGTAACATAGACATACAGTGACACCAAGTAACAAAGACATACACTGATACCCAGTAACACAGACACACACTTACACCAAGTAACAAAGACAGACACTGATACCCAGTAACACAGACATACACTTGCACCAAGTAACAAAGGCATACACTGACACCCAGTAACAAAGACATACACTGACACCCATTAACACTTACACACACGGACACCAAGTAACAAAGACACACACTTACACCAAGTAAAACAGACACACACTGAAACCCAGTAACACAGACACACTCTTACACCAAGTAACACAGACAGACACTGATACCAAGTAACAAAGACATACACTGTGACCCAGTAACACAGACACACACTTTCACCATGTAACACAAACATAAACTGACACCAAGTAACAAAGACATACACTGATACCCAGGAACACAGACACACACTTACACCAAGTAACACAAACACACACTTACACCAAGTAACAAAGACACACACTTAAACCAGGTAACAAAGACACACACTTACACCAAGTAACAAAGACATACCATTACACCAAGTAACAAAGACACACACTGACACCCAGTAACAAAGACATACACTGACACCAAGTGACAAAGACATACACTGATACCCAGTAACACAGACACACACTTACACCAAGCAACAAAGACAGACACTGATACACAGGAACACAGACACACACTTGCACCAAGTAACAAAGACATACACTGACACCCAGTAACAAAGACATACACTGACACCCAGTAACACAGACACACACGGACACCAAGTAACAAAGACACACACTTACACCAAGTAACACAGACACACTCTGACACCTAGTAACACAGACACACACTTACACCAAGTAACAAAGACATAGACTGACACCAAGTAACAAAGACATACACTGATACCCAGTAACACAGACACACACTTACACCAAGTAACACAGACAGACACTGACACCAAGTAACAAAGACATACACTGATACCCAGTAACACAGACGCACACTTTCACCATGTAACACAAACATAAACTGACACCAAGTAACAAAGACATACACTGATACCCAGGAACACAGACACACACTTACACCAAGTAACACAAACACACACTTACATCAAGTAACAAAGACACACACTTACACCAAGTAACACAGATATACACTGACACCAAGTAGCAAAGACATACACTGATGCCCAGTAACACAGACACACACTTACACCATGTAACACAGACATAAACTGACACCAAGTAACAAGGACATACACTGATACCCAGGAACACAGACACACACTTACACCAAGTAACACAAACACACACTTACACCAAGTAACAAAGACACACACTTAAACCAGGTAACAAAGACACACACTTACACCAAGTAACAAAGACATACCATTACACCAAGTAACAAAGACACACACTGACACCCAGTAACAAAGACATACACTGACACCAAGTGACAAAGACATACACTGATACCCAGTAACACAGACACACACTTACACCAAGCAACAAAGACAGACACTGATACCCAGGAACACAGACACACACTTGCACCAAGTAACAAAGACATACACTGACACCCAGTAACAAAGACGTACACTGACACCCAGTAACACAGACACACACGGACACCAAGTAACAAAGACACACACTTACACCAAGTAACACAGACACACTCTGACACCCAGTAACACAGACACACACTTACACCAAGTAACACAGACATAGACTGACACCAAGTAACAAAGACATACACTGATACCCAGGAACACAGACACACACTTACACCAAGTAACACAGACATACACTGACACCAAGTAACAAAGACATACACTGATACCCAGGAACACAGACACACACTAACACCAGGTGACACAGACACACACTTACACCAAGAAACACAGACATACAATGACACCAAGTAAGAAAGACATACAATTACACCAAGTAACAAAGACACACACTTACACCAAGTAACACAGATATACACTGACACCCAGTAACACAGACACACACGGACACCAGGTAACAAAGACACACACTTACACCAAGTAACACAGACACACACTGATACCCAGTAACACAGACACACACTGACACCAAGTAACACAGACATACACTGACACCAAGTAACAAAGACATACAATGACACCCAGGAACACAGACACACACTTACACCAGGTAACACAGACACACACTTACACCAAGTAACAAAGACAGACACTTACACCAAGTAACACAGACATACACTGACACCAAGTATCAAAGACATACAATTACACCAAGTAACAAAGACACACACTTACAACAAGTAACAAAGACATACACTGATACCAAGTCACAAAGACACACACTGACACCCAGTAACACAGACACACATTGACACCCAGTAACAAAGACATACACTGATTCCAAGTCACAAAGACATACACTTACACCAAGTAACAAAGACACACACTTACACCAAGTAACATAGACATACACTTACACCAAGTAACAAAGACATACACTTACATCAAGTATTTTGACATACACTGACACCAAGTAAGAAAGACATACACTGATACCCAGTAACACAGACACACACTTACACCATGTAACAAAGACAAACACTGACACCCAGTAACAAAGACATACACTAACACCAAGTCACAAAGACATACACTGATACCCAGTAACACAGACACACACTTACACCAAGTAACAAAGACATACACTGACACCAAGTAACAAAGACATGCACTGATGCCCAGTAACACAGACACACACTTACACCAAGCAACAAAGACAGACACTGATACCCAGGAACACAGACACACACTTGCACCAAGTAACAAAGACATACACTGACACCCAGTAACAAAGATATACACTGACACCCAGTAACACAGACACACACGGACACCAAGTAACAAAGACACACATTTACACCAAGTAACACAGACACACTCTGACACCCAGTAACACAGACACACAGTTACACCAAGTAACACAGACATACACTGACACCAAGTAACAAAGACATACACTGATACCCAGTAACACAGACACACACTTACACCAAGTAACACAGACATACACTGACACCAAGTAAAAAAGACATACACTGATACCAAGGAACACAGACACACACTAACACCAGGTAACACAGACACACACTTACAGCAAGTAACACAGACATACACTGACACCAAGTAACAAAGACATACAATTAAACCAAGTAACACAGATACACACACACCAAGTAACACAGATATACACTGACACCCAGTAACACAGACACACACAGACACCAGGTAACAAAGACACACACTTACACCAAGTAATACAGACACACACTGACACCCAGTAACACAGACACACACTTACACCAAGTAACACAGACATACACTGACACCAAGTAACAAAGACATACACTGATACCCAGTAACACAGACACACACTGACACCAAGGAACACAGACATACACTGACACCAAGTAACAAAGACATACAATGATACCCAGGAACACAGACACACACTTACACCAGGTAACACAGACACACACTTACACCAAGTAACAAAGACATACACTTACACCAAGTAACACAGACAGACACTGACACCAAGTAACAAAGACATACAATTACACCAAGTAACAAAGACACACACTTACACCAAGTAACAAAGACATGCACTGATACCAAGTCACAAAGACATACACTGATACCAAGTCACAAAGACATACACTGATACCCAGTAACACAGACACAGACTGACACCCAGTAACAAAGACATACACTGATAGCAAGTCACAAAGACAAACACTGATACCCAGTAACAAAGACATACACTGACACCAAGTAACAAAGACGCACACTTACACCAAGTAACACAGACATACACTGACACAAAGTAACAAAGACATACACTGACACCAAGTAACATAGACAGACACTTACACCAAGTAACAAAGACATACACTTACACCAAGTATTTTGACATACACTGACACCAAGCAACAAAGACATACACTGATACCCAGTAACACAGACACACACTTACACCATGAAACAAAGACATACACTGACACCAAGTCACAAAGGCACACACTGACACCCAGTAACAAAGACATACACTAACACCAAGTCACAAAGACATACACTGATACCCAGTAACACAGACACACACTTACACCAAGTAACACAGACATACACTGACACCAAGTAACAAAGACACACACTTACACCAAGTATCACAGACACACACTGACACCCAGTAAAACAGACACACACTTACACCAAGTAACACAGAAATACACTAACACCAAGTAACAAAGACATACACTGATACCCAGTAACACAGACACACACCTACACCAAGTAACATAGACATACAGTGACACCAAGTAACAAAGACATACACTGATACCCAGTAACACAGACACACACTTACACCAAGTAACAAAGACAGACACTGATACCCAGTAACACAGACATACACTTGCACCAAGTAACAAAGGCATACACTGACACCCAGTAACAAAGACATACACTGACACCCAGTAACACTTACACACACGGACACCAAGTAACAAAGACACACACTTACACCAAGTAAAACAGACACACACTGAAACCCAGTAGCACAGACACACTCTTACACCAAGTAACACAGACAGACACTGATACCAAGTAACAAAGACATACACTGTGACCCAGTAACACAGACACACACTTTCACCATGTAACACAAACATAAACTGACACCAAGTAACAAAGACATACACTGATACCCAGGAACACAGACACACACTTACACCAAGTAACACAAACACACACTTACACCAAGTAACAAAGACACACACTTAAACCAGGTAACAAAGACACACACTTACACCAAGTAACAAAGACATACCATTACACCAAGTAACAAAGACACACACTGACACCCAGTAACAAAGACATACACTGACACCAAGTGACAAAGACATACACTGATACCCAGTAACACAGACACACACTTACACCAAGCAACAAAGACAGACACTGATACCCAGGAACACAGACACACACTTGCACCAAGTAACAAAGACATACACTGACACCCAGTAACAAAGACATACACTGACACCCAGTTACACAGACACACACGGACACCAAGTAACAAAGACACACACTTACACCAAGTAACACAGACACACTCTGACACCCAGTAACACAGACACACACTTACACCAAGTAACAAAGACATAGACTGACACCAAGTAACAAAGACATACACTGATACCCAGTAACACAGACACACAATTACACCAAGTAACACAGACAGACACTGACACCAAGTAACAAAGACATACACTGATACCCAGTAACACAGACACACACTTTCACCATGTAACACAAACATAAACTGACACCAAGTAACAAAGACATACACTGATACCCAGGAACACAGACACACACTTACACCAAGTAACACAAACACACACTTACATCAAGTAACAAAGACACACACTTACACCAAGTAACACAGATATACACTGACACCAAGTAGCAAAGACATACACTGATGCCCAGTAACACAGACACACACTTACACCATGTAACACAGACATAAACTGACACCAAGTAACAAGGACATACACTGACACCCAGGAACACAGACACACACTTACACCAAGTAACACAAACACACACTTACACCAAGTAACAAAGACACGCACTTAAACCAGGTAACAAAGACACACACTTACACCAAGTAACAAAGACATACCATTACACCAAGTAACAAAGACACACACTGACACCCAGTAACAAAGACATACACTGACACCAAGTGACAAAGACATACACTGATACCCAGTAACACAGACACACACTTACACCAAGCAACAAAGACAGACACTGATACCCAGGAACACAGACACACACTTGCACCAAGTAACAAAGACATACACTGACACCCAGTAACAAAGACGTACACTGACACCCAGTAACACAGACACACACGGACACCAAGTAACAAAGACACACACTTACACCAAGTAACACAGACACACTCTGACACCCAGTAACACAGACACACACTTACACCAAGTAACACAGACATAGACTGACACCAAGTAACAAAGACATACACTGATACCCAGGAACACAGACACACACTTACACCAAGTAACACAGACATACACTGACACCAAGTAACAAAGACATACACTGATACCCAGGAACACAGACACACACTAACACCAGGTGACACAGACACACACTTACACCAAGAAACACAGACATACAATGACACCAAGTAAGAAAGACATACAATTACACCAAGTAACAAAGACACACACATACACCAAGTAACACAGATATACACTGACACCCAGTAACACAGACACACACGGACACCAGGTAACAAAGACACACACTTACACCAAGTAACACAGACACACACTGATACCCAGTAACACAGACACACACTGACACCAAGTAACACAGACATACACTGACACCAAGTAACAAAGACATACAATGATACCCAGGAACACAGACACACACTTACACCAGGTAACACAGACACACACTTACACCAAGTAACAAAGACAGACACTTACACCAAGTAACACAGACATACACTGACACCAAGTATCAAAGACATACAATTACACCAAGTAACAAAGACACACACTTACAACAAGTAACAAAGACATACACTGATACCAAGTCACAAAGACACACACTGACACCCAGTAACACAGACACACATGGACACCCAGTAACAAAGACATACACTGATTCCAAGTCACAAAGACATACACTTACACCAAGTAACAAAGACACACACTTACACCAAGAAACATAGACATACACTTACACCAAATAACAAAGACATACACTTACATCAAGTATTTTGACATACACTGACACCAAGTAAGAAAGACATACACTGATACCCAGTAACACAGACACACACTTACACCATGTAACAAAGACATACACTGACACCCAGTAACACAGACACACACTTACACCAAGTCACAAAGACATACACTGACACCAAGTAACAAAGACATGCACTGATGCCCAGTAACACAGACACACACTTACACCAAGCAACAAAGACAGACACTGATACCCAGGAACACAGACACACACTTGCACCAAGTAACAAAGACATACACTGACACCCAGTAACAAAGACATACACTGACACCCAGTAACACAGACACACACGGACACCAAGTAACAAAGACACACATTTTCAACCAGGTAACACAGACACACTCTGACACCCAGTAACACAGACACACAGTTACACCAAGTAACACAGACATACACTGACACCAAGTAACAAAGACATACACTGATACCCAGTCACACAGACACACACTTACACCAAGTAACACAGACATACACTGACACCAAGTAACAAAGACACACACTGATACCCAGGAACACAGACACACACTAACACCAGGTAACACACACACACACTTACAGCAAGTAACACAGACATACACTGACACCAAGTAAAAAAGACATACAATTAAACCAAATAACACAGATACACACACACCAAGTAACACAGATATACACTGACACCCAGTAACACAGACACACACAGACACCAGGTAACAAAGACACACACTTACACCAAGTAATACAGACACACACTGACACCCAGTAACACAGACACACACTTACACCAAGTAACACAGACATACACTGACACCAAGTAACAAAGACATACACTGATACCCAGTAACACAGACACACACTGACACCAAGGAACACAGACATACACTGACACCAAGTAACAAAGACATACAATGATAGCCAGGAACACAGACACACACTTACACCAGGTAACACAGACACACACTTACACCAAGTAACAAAGACATACACTTACACCAAGTAACACAGACAGACACTGACACCAAGTAACAAAGACATACAATTACACCAAGTAACAAAGACACACACTTACACCAAGTAACAAAGACATGCACTGATACCAAGTCACAAAGACATACACTGATACCAAGTCACAAAGACATACACTGATACCCAGTAACACAGACACAGACTGACACCCAGTAACAAAGACATACACTGATACCAAGTCACAAAGACAAACACTGATACCCAGTAACACAGACACACACTGACACCAAGTAACAAAGACATACACAGACACCAAGTAACAAAGACACACACTTAAACCAAGTAACAAAGACATACACTGACACCAAGTAACAAAGACATACACTGACACCAAGTTACAAAGACATACACTTACACCAAGTAACACAGACATACACTGACACCAAGTAACAAAGACATAAACTGATACCCTGTAACACAGACACACACTTACACCAAGTAACACAGACATACACTGACACCAAGTAACAAAGACATACACTGATACCCAGGAACACAGACACACACTTACACCAGGTAACAAAGACACACACTTACACCAAGTAACAAAGACATACACTTACACCAAGCAACACAGACATACTTTGACACCAAGTAACAAAGACATACAATTACACCAAGTAACAAAGACACACACTTACACCAAGTAACAAAGACATACACTGATACCCAGTAACACAGACACACACTGACACCAAGTAACACAGACATACACTGACACCAAGTAACAAAGACATACAATGATACCCAGGAACACAGACACACACTTACACCAGGTAACAAAGACACACACTTACACCAAGTAACAAAGACATACACTTACACCAAGCAACACAGACATACTCTGACACCAAGTAACAAAGACATACAATTACACCAAGTAACAAAGACGCACACTTACACCAAGTAACAAAGACAGACACTGATGCCAAGTCACAAAGACACACACTGACACCCAGTAACACAGACATACACTGACACCCAGCAACAAAGAAATACACTGATAACAAGTCACACAGACATACACTGATACCAAGTCACAAAGACATACACTGATACCCAGTAACACAGACACACACTGACACCCAGTAACAAAGACATACACCGATACCAAGTCACAAAGACATACACTGATACCCAGTAACACAGACACACACTGACACCAAGTAACAAAGAAATACACAGACACCAAGTAACAAAGACATACACTTACACCAAGTAACAAAGACAAACACTTACACCAAGTAACAAAGACATACACTGACACCAAGTAACAAAGACATACACTGACACCAAGTTACAAAGACATACACTTACACCAAGTAACAAAGACAGACAATTACACAAAGTAACACAGACACACACTTACACCAAGTAACAAGGACAGACACTGACACCATGTCACAAAGACACACACTGACACCTAGGAACAAAGACATACACTGATACCAAGTCACAAAGACATACACTGACACCCAGTAACACAGACACACACGGACACCAAGTAACAAAGACACACACTTACACCAAGTAATACTGACACACACTGACACCCAGTAACACAGACACACACTTACACCAAGCAACAAAGACATACACTGACACCAAGTAACAAAGACAGACACTGATACCCAGTAACACAGACACACACTTACACCAAGTAACACAGACATACACTGACAACAATTAACAAAGACATACACTGATACCCAGGAACACAGACACACACTTACACCAAGTAACACAGACACACACTTACACCAAGTAAAAAAAAACATACACTGACACCAAGTAGCACAGACATACACTGACACCAAGTAACAAAGACATGCAATTACACCAATTAACAAAGACACACACTTACACCAAGTAACACAGATATACACTGACACCAAGTAACAAAGACATGCACTGACACCCAGTAACACAGACACACACGGACACCAGGTAACAAAGACACACACTTACACCAAATAACACAGACACACACTGACACCCAGTAACACAGACACACACTTACAGCAAGTAACACAGACATACACTGACACCAAGTAACAAAGACATACACTGATACCCAGTAACACAGACACACACTTACACCAAGTAACACAGACATCCACTGACACCAAGTAACAAAGACATACAATGATACCCAGGAACACAGACACACACTTACACCAGGTAACACAGACACACACTTACACCAAGTAACAAAGACATACAATTACACCAAGTAACAAAGACAAACACTTACACCAAGTCACAAAGACAGTCACTGATACCAGGTCACAAAGACACACACAGACACCCAGTAACACAGACACACACTGACACCCAGTAACAAAGACATACACTGTTACCAAGTCACAAAGACATACACTGATACCCAGTAACAAAGACACACACTGACACCCAGTAAAAAGTCATACATAGACACCAAGTTACAAAGACATGCACTTACACAAAGTAACAAAAACGCCCACTGACACCAAGTAACAAAGACATACACTGACACCAAGTAACAAAGACATGCACTGACACCAAGTTACAAAGACATACACTTACACCAAGTAACAAAGACAGACAATTACACAAAGTAACACAGACACACACTTACACCAAGTATCAAAGACATACACTGACACCAAGTCACAAAGACACACACTGACACCCAGGAACAAAGACATACAATGACTCCAAGTCACAAAGACATACACTGATACCCAGTAACACAGACACACACTTACACCAAGTAACACAGACATACACTGACACCAGGCAACAAAGACATACCCTGATACCCAGTAACACAGACACACACTTACACCAAGTAACAAACACTGACACTGATACCCAGTAACACAGACACACACTTACAACAATTAACATGACTTACACTGACACCCAGTAACAAAGGCATACACTGACACCCAGTAACACAGACACACACGGACACCAAGTAACAAAGACACACACTTACACCAAGTAACACAGACACACACTGACACCCATTAACACAGACACACACTTACACCAAGCAACACAGACATACACTGACACTCAGTAACAAAGACATACACTGATACCCAGTAACACAGACACACACTTACACCAAGTAACACAGACATACTCTGACACCAAGTAACAAAGACATACACTGATACCCAGGAACACAGACACACACTTACACCAAGTAACACAGACACACTCTTACACCAAGTTACAAAAACATACACTGACACCAATTAACACAGACATACACTGACACCAAGCAACAAAGACATACAATTACACCAAGTAACACAGACACACACTGACACCCAGTAACACAGACACACACTTACACCAAGTAACACAGACATACACTGACACCAAGTAACAAAGACATACACTGATACCCAGTAACACAGACAAACTCTTACACCAACTAACACAGACATACACTGACAAAAAGTAACAAAGACATACATTGATACCCAGGAACACAGACACTCATTTACACCAAGTAACAAAGAATCACACTTACACCAATTAACAAAGACATACACTTACACCAAGTAACACAGACATACACTGACACCAAGAAACAAAGACATACAATTACACCAAGTAAGAAAGACACGCAATTACACCAAGTAACAAAGACAGACACTGATACACAGTAACACTGACACACACTTACACTAAGTAACAAAGAAATACATTGACACCAAGTCACAAAGACACACACTGACACCCAGGAACAAAGACATACACTGATACCAAGTCACAAAGACATACACTGATACCCAGTAACACAGACACACACTTACACCAAATAACACAGACTAACACTGCCACCAGGAAACAAAGACATACACTGATACCCAGTAACACAGACACACACTTACACCAAGTAACAAAGACAGTCACTGATACCCAGTAACACAGACACACACTTACACCAAGTAACAAAGACTTACACTGACACACAGTAACAAAGACATACACTGACACCCAGTAACACAGACAGACACGGACACCAAGTAACAAAGACACACACTTACACCAAGTAACACAGACACACACTGACACCAAGTAACATAGACACACATTTACACCAAGCAACACAGACATACACTGACACCAAGTAACAAAGACATACACTGATACCCAGTAACACAGACACACACTGACACCAAGTAACACAGACACACTCTGACACCCAGTAACACAGACACACACTTACACCAAGTAACACAGACATACAGTGACACCAAGTAACAAAGACATACACTGATACCCAGTAACACAGACACACACTTACACCATGTAACACAGACATACACTGACACCAAGTAACAAAGACATACACTGATACCCAGGAAAACAGACACACACTAACACCAGGTAACACAGACACACCCTTACACCAAGTAACACAGACATACACTGACACCAAGTAACAAAGACATACAATTAAACCAAGTAACAAAGACACACACTTACACCAAGTAACACAGATATACACTGACACCCAGTAACACAGACACACACGGACACCAGGTAACAAAGACACACACTTACACCAAGTAACACAGACACACACTTACACCAAGCAACACAGACATACACTGACACCAAGTAACAAAGACATACACTGATACCCAGTAACACAGACACACACTTACACCAAGTAACACAGACATACACTGACACCAAGTAACAAAGACATACACTGATACCCAGTAACACAGACACACACTGACACCAAGGAACACAGACATACACTGACACCAAGTAACAAAGACATACAATGATACCCAGGAACACAGACACACACTTTCACCAGGTAACACAGACACACACTTACACCAAGTAACAAAGACATACACTTGCACCAAGTAACACAGACATACACTGATAACAAGTCACAAAGACACACAATGGCACCCAGTAACACAGACACACATTGACACCCAGTAACAAAGACATACACTGATACCAAGTCACAAAGACATACACTGATACCAAGTCACAAAGACATACACTGATACCCAGTAACACAGACACAGACTGACACCCAGTAACAAAGACATACACTGATACCAAGTCACAAAGACATACACTGATACCCACTAACACAGACACACACTGACACCAAGTAACAAAGACATACACTGACACCAAGTAACGAAGACATACACTGACACCAAGTTACAAAGACAAACACTTACAACAAGTAACACAGACATACACTGACACCCAGGAACAAAGACCGACACTGATACCCTGTAACACAGACACACACTTACACCAAGTAACACAGACATACACTGACACCAAGTAACAAAGTCATACACTGATACCCAGGAACACAGACACACACTTACACCAGGTAACACAGACACACACTTACACCAAGCAACACAGACATACACTGACACCAAGAAACAAAGGCATACAATTACACCAAGTAACAAAGACACACACTTACACCAAGTAACAAAGACATACACTGATACCCAGTAACACAGACACACACTTACACCAAGTAACACAGACATACACTGACACCAAGTAACAAAGACATACACTGATACCCAGTAACACAGACACACACTGACACCAAGGAACACAGACATACACTGACACCAAGTAACAAAGACATACAATGATACCCAGGAACACAGACACACACTTACACCAGGTAACACAGACATACACTTGCACCAAGTAACACAGACATACACTGCTAACAAGTCACAAAGACACACAATGACACCCAGTAACACAGACACACATTGACACCCAGTAACAAAGACATACACTGATACCAAGTCACAAAGACATACACTGATACCAAGTCACAAAGACATACACTGATACCCAGTAACACAGACACAGACTGACACCCAGTAACAAAGACATACACTGATACCAAGTCACAAAGACATACACTGATACCCAGTAACACAGACACACACTGACACCAAGTAACAAAGGCATACACAGACACCAAGTAACAAAGACACACACTTACACCAAGTAACAAAGACATGCACTGACACCAAGTAACGAAGACATGCACTGACACCAAGTTACAAAGACAAACGCTTACACCAAGTAACACAGACATACACTGACACCCTGGAACAAAGACAGACACTGATACCCTGTAACACAGACACACACTTACACCAAGTAACACAGACATACACTGACACCAAGTAACAAAGACATACACTGATACCCAGGAACACAGACACACACTTACACCAGGTAACACAGACACACACTTACACCAAGCAACACAGACATACACTGACACCAAGAAGCAAAGGCATACAATTACACCAAGTAACAAAGACACACACTTACACCAAGTAACAAAGACATACAATGATACGCAGTAACACAGACACACACTGACACCAAGTAACACAGACATACACTGACACCTAGTAACAAAGACATACAATGATACCCAGGAACACAGACACACACTTACACCAGGTAACAAAGACACACACTTACACCAAGTAACAAAGACATACACTTACACCAAGGAACACAGACATACTCTGACACCAAGTAACAAAGACATACAATTACACCAAGTAACAAAGACACACACTTACACCAAGTAACAAAGACAGACACTGATGCCAAGTCACAAAGACACACACTGACACCCAGTAACACAGACACACACTGACACCCAGTAACAAAGACATACACTGATACCAAGTCACACAGACATACACTGATACCAAGTCACAAAGACATACACTGATACCCAGTAACACAGACACACACTGACACCAAGTAACAAAGAAATACACAGACACCAAGTAACAAAGACATACACGTACACCAAGTAACAAAGACACACACTTACACCAAGTAACAAAGACATACACTGACACCAAGTAACAAAGACATACACTGACACCAAGTTACAAAGACATACACATACACCAAGTAACAAAGACAGACAATTACACAAAGTAACACAGACACACACTTACACCAAGCAACAAAGACAGACACTGACACCAAGTCACAAAGACACACACTGACACCCAGGAACAAAGACATACAAATACCAAGTCACAAAGACATACACTGATACCCAGTAACACAGACACACACTTACACCAAGTAACACAGACACACACGTACACTATGTAACAAAGACAGACACTGATACCCAGTAACACAGACACACACTTACACCAAGTAACAAAGACATACACTGACACCCAGTAACAAAGACATACACTGACACCCAGTAACACAGACACACACGGACACCAAGTAACAAAGAAACACACTTTCACCAAGTAACACAGACACACACTGACACCAAGCAACAAAGACATACACTGACACCAAGTAACAAAGACAGACACTGATACCCAGTAACACAGACACACACTTACACCAAGTAACACAGACATACACTGACAACAAGTAACAAAGACATACACTGATACCCAGGAACTGAGACACACACTTACACCAAGTAACACAGACACACACTTACAACAAGTAAAAAAAAACATACACTGACACCAAGTAACACAGACATACACTGACACCAAGTAACAAAGACATGCAATTACACCAAGTAACAAAGACACACACTTACACCAACTAACACAGATATACACTGACACCAAGTAACAAAGACATGCACTGACACCCAGTAACACAGACACACACGGACACCAGGTAACAAAGACACACACTGACACCAAGTAACAAAGACATACACAGACACCAAGTAACAAAGACACACACTTACACCAAGTAACAAAGACATACACTGACACCAAGTAACGAAGACATGCACTGACACCAAGTTACAAAGACAAACGCTTACACCAAGTAACACAGACATACACTGACACCCAGGAACAAAGACAGACACTGATACCCTGTAACACAGACACACACTTACACCAAGTAACACAGACATACACTGACACCAAGTAACAAAGACATGCACTGATACCCAGGAACACAGACACACACTTACACCAGGTAACGCAGACACACACTTACACCAAGCAACACAGACATACACTGACACCAAGAAACAAAGGCATACAATTACACCAAGTAACAAAGACACACACTTACACCAAGTAACAAAGACCTACACTGATACCCAGTAACACAGACACACACTGACACCAAGTAACACAGACATACACTGACACCTAGTAACAAAGACATACAATGATACCCAGGAACACAGACACACACTTACACCAGGTAACAAAGACACACACTTACACCAAGTAACAAAGACATACACTGATACCCAGTAACACAGACACACACTGACACCAAGTAACACAGACATACTCTGACACCAAGTATCAAAGACATACAATTACACCAAGTAACAAAGACACACACTTACACCAAGTAACAAAGACAGACACTGATGCCAAGTCACAAAGACACACACTGACATCCAGTAACACAGACACACACTGACACCCAGTAACAAAGACATACACTGATACCAAGTCACAAAGACATACACTGATACCCAGTAACACAGACACACACTGACACCAAGTAACAAAGAAATACACAGACACCAAGTAACAAAGACATACACGTACACCAAGTAACAAAGACACACACTTACACCAAGTAACAAAGACATACACTGACACCAAGTAACAAAGACATACACTGACACCAAGTTACAAAGACATACACATACACCAAGTAACAAAGACAGACAATTACACAAAGTAACACAGACACACACTTACACCAAGCAACAAAGACAGACACTGACACCAAGTCACAAAGACACACACTGACACCCAGGAACAAAGACATACACTGATACCAAGTCACAAAGACATACACTGATACCCAGTAACACAGACACACACTTACACCAAGTAACACAGACACACACGTACACTAAGTAACAAAGACAGACACTTATACCCAGTAACACAGACACACACTTACACCAAGTAACAAAGACATACACTGACACCCAGTAACAAAGACATACACTGACACCCAGTAACACAGACACACACGGACACCAAGTAACAAAGACACACACTTACACCAAGTAACACAGACACACACTGACACCAAGCAACAAAGACATACACTGACACCAAGTAACAAAGACAGACACTGATACCCAGTAACACAGACACACACTTACACCAAGTAACACAGACATACACTGACAACAAGTAACAAAGACATACACTGATACCCAGGAACACAGACACACACTTACACCAAGTAACATAGACACACACTTACAACAAGTAAAAAAAGCATACACTGACACCAAGTAACACAGACATACACTGACACCAAGTAACAAAGACATGCAATTACACCAAGTAACAAAGACACACACTTACACCAACTAACACAGATATACACTGACACCAAGTAACAAAGACATGCACTGACACCCAGTAACACAGACACACACGGACACCAGGTAACAAAGACACACACTGACACCAAGTAACAAAGACATACACAGACACCAAGTAACAAAGACACACACTTACACCAAGTAACAAAGACATACACTGACACCAAGTAACGAAGACATGCACTGACACCAAGTTACAAAGACAAACGCTTACACCAAGTAACACAGACATACACTGACACCCAGGAACAAAGACAGACACTGATACCCTGTAACACAGACACACACTTACACCAAGTAACACAGACATACACTGACACCAAGTAACAAAGACATACACTGATACCCAGGAACACAGACACACACTTACACCAGGTAACGCAGACACACACTTACACCAAGCAACACAGACATACACTGACACCAAGAAACAAAGGCATACAATTACACCAAGTAACAAAGACACACACTTACACCAAGTAACAAAGACCTACACTGATACCCAGTAACACAGACACACACTGACACCAAGTAACACAGACATACACTGACACCTAGTAACAAAGACATACAATGATACCCAGGAACACAGACACACACTTACACCAGGTAACAAAGACACACACTTACACCAAGTAACAAAGACATACACTGATACCCAGTAACACAGACACACACTGACACCAAGTAACACAGACATACTCTGACACCAAGTATCAAAGACATACAATTACACCAAGTAACAAAGACACACACTTACACCAAGTAACAAAGACAGACACTGATGCCAAGTCACAAAGACACACACTGACATCCAGTAACACAGACACACACTGACACCCAGTAACAAAGACATACACTGATACCAAGTCACAAAGACATACACTGATACCCAGTAACACAGACACACACTGACACCAAGTAACAAAGAAATACACAGACACCAAGTAACAAAGACATACACGTACACCAAGTAACAAAGACACACACTTACACCAAGTAACAAAGACATACACTGACACCAAGTAACAAAGACATACACTGACACCAAGTTACAAAGACATACACATACACCAAGTAACAAAGACAGACAATTACACAAAGTAACACAGACACACACTTACACCAAGCAACAAAGACAGACACTGACACCAAGTCACAAAGACACACACTGACACCCAGGAACAAAGACATACACTGATACCAAGTCACAAAGACATACACTGATACCCAGTAACACAGACACACACTTACACCAAGTAACACAGACACACACGTACACTAAGTAACAAAGACAGACACTGATACCCAGTAACACAGACACACACTTACACCAAGTAACAAAGACATACACTGACACCCAGTAACAAAGACATACACTGACACCCAGTAACACAGACACACACGGACACCAAGTAACAAAGACACACACTTACACCAAGTAACACAGACACACACTGACACCAAGCAACAAAGACATACACTGACACCAAGTAACAAAGACAGACACTGATACCCAGTAACACAGACACACACTTACACCAAGTAACACAGACATACACTGACAACAAGTAACAAAGACATACACTGATACCCAGGAACACAGACACACACTTACACCAAGTAACATAGACACACACTTACAACAAGTAAAAAAAGCATACACTGACACCAAGTAACACAGACATACACTGACACCAAGTAACAAAGACATGCAATTACACCAAGTAACAAAGACACACACTTACACCAACTAACACAGATATACACTGACACCAAGTAACAAAGACATGCACTGACACCCAGTAACACAGACACACACGGACACCAGGTAACAAAGACACACACTTACACCAATTAACACAGACACACACTGACACCCAGTAGCACAGACACACAATTACAGCAAGTAACACAGACATAGACTGACACCAAGTAACAAAGACACACACTTACACCAAGTAACAAAGACAGACACTGATGCCAAGTCACAAAGACACACACTGACACCCAGTAACACAGACACACACTGACACCCAGTAACAAAGACATACACTGATACCAAGTCACACAGACATACACTGATACCAAGTCACAAAGACATACACTGATACCCAGTAACACAGACACACACTGACACCAAGTAACAAAGAAATACACAGACACCAAGTAACAAAGACATACACGTACACCTAGTAACAAAGACACACACTTACACCAAGTAACAAAGACATACACTGACACCAAGTAACAAAGACATACACTGACACCAAGTTACAAAGACATACACATACACCAAGTAACAAAGACAGACAATTACACAAAGTAACACAGACACACACTTACACCAAGCAACAAAGACAGACACTGACACCAAGTCACAAAGACACACACTTACACCCAGGAACAAAGACATACACTGATACCAAGTCACAAAGACATACACTGATACCCAGTAACACAGACACACACTTACACCAAGTAACACAGACACACACGTACACTAAGTAACAAAGACAGACACTGATACCCAGTAACACAGACACACACTTACACCAAGTAACAAAGACATACACTGACACCCAGTAACAAAGACATACACTGACACCCAGTAACACAGACACACACGGACACCAAGTATCAAAGACACACACTTACACCAAGTAACACAGACACACACTGACACCAAGCAACAAAGACATACACTGACACCAAGTAACAAAGACAGACACTGATACCCAGTAACACAGACACACACTTACACCAAGTAACACAGACATACACTGACAACAAGTAACAAAGACATACACTGATACCCAGGAACACAGACACACACTTACACCAAGTAACACAGACACACACTTAAAACAAGTAAAAAAAAGCATACACTGTCACCAAGTAACACAGACATACACTGACACCAAGTAACAAAGACATGCAATTACACCAAGTAACAAAGACACACACTTACACCAACTAACACAGATATACACTGACACCAAGTAACAAAGACATGCACTGACACCCAGTAACACATACACACACGGACACCAGGTAACAAAGACACACACTTACACCAATTAGCACAGACACACACTGACACCCAGTAGCACAGACATACAATTACAGCAAGTAACACAGACATAGACTGACACCAAGTAACAAAGACATACACTGATACCCAGTAACACAGACACACACTTACACCAAGTAACACAGACATACACTGACACCAAGTAACAAAGACATACAATGATACCCAGGATTTTAGACACACACTTACACCAGGTAACACAGACACACACTTACACCAAGTAACAAAGACATACACTTACACCAAGTAACACAGACATACACTGACACCAAGTAACAAAGACATACAATTACACCAAGTAACAAAGACAAACACTTACACCAAGTCACAAAGACAGACACTGATACCCTGTAACACAGACACACACAGACACCAAGTAACACAGACATACACTGACACCAAGTAACAAAGACATACACTGATACCCAGGAACACAGACACACACTTACACCAGGTAACACAGACACACACTTACACCAAGCAACACAGACATACACTGACACCAAGAAACAAAGGCATACAATTACACCAAGTAACAAAGACACACACTTACACCAAGTAACAAAGACATACACTGATACCCAGTAACACAGACACACACTGACACCAAGTAACACAGACATACACTGACACCTAGTAACAAAGACATACAATGATACCCAGGAACACAGACACACACTTACACCAGGTAACAAAGACACACACTTACACCAAGTAACATAGACATACACTGATACCCAGTAACACAGACACACACTGACACCAAGTAACACAGACATACTCTGACACCAAGTATCAAAGACATACAATTACACCAAGTAACAAAGACACACACTTACACCAAGTAACAAAGACAGACACTGATGCCAAGTCACAAAGACACACACTGACATCCAGTAACACAGACACACACTGACACCCAGTAACAAAGACATACACTGATACCAAGTCACAAAGACATACACTGATACCCAGTAACACAGACACACACTGACACCAAGTAACAAAGAAATACACAGACACCAAGTAACAAAGACATACACGTACACCAAGTAACAAAGACACACACTTACACCAAGTAACAAAGACATACACTGACACCAAGTAACAAAGACATACACTGACACCAAGTTACAAAGACATACACATACACCAAGTAACAAAGACAGACAATTACACAAAGTAACACAGACACACACTTACACCAAGCAACAAAGACAGACACTGACACCAAGTCACAAGGACACACACTGACACCCAGGAACAAAGACATACACTGATACCAAGTCACAAAGACATACACTGATACCCAGTAACACAGACACACACTTACACCAAGTAACACAGACACACACGTACACTAAGTAACAAAGACAGACACTGATACCCAGTAACACAGACACACACTTACACCAAGTAACAAAGACATACACTGACACCCAGTAACAAAGACATACACTGACACCCAGTAACACAGACACACACGGACACCAAGTAACAAAGACAAACACTTACACCAAGTAACACAGACACATACTGACACCAAGCAACAAAGACATACATTGACACGAAGTAACAAAGACAGACACTGATACCCAGTAACACAGACACACACTTACACCAAGTAACACAGACATACACTGACAACAAGTAACAAAGACATACACTGATACCCAGGAACACAGACACACACTTACACCAAGTAACACAGACACACACTTACAACAAGTAAAAAAAGCATACACTGACACCAAGTAACACAGACATACACTGACACCAAGTAACAAAGACATGCAATTACACCAAGTAACAAAGACACACACTTACACCAACTAACACAGATATACACTGACACCAAGTAACAAAGACATGCACTGACACCCAGTAACACAGACACACACGGACACCAGGTAACAAAGACACACACTTGCACCAATTAACACAGACACACACTGACACCCAGTAGCACAGACACACAATTACAGCAAGTAACACAGACATAGACTGACACCAAGTAACAAAGACACACACTTACACCAAGTAACAAAGACAGACACTGATGCCAAGTCACAAAGACACACACTGACACCCAGTAACACAGACACACACTGACACCCAGTAACAAAGACATACACTGATACCAAGTCACACAGACATACACTGATACCAAGTCACAAAGACATACACTGATACCCAGTAACACAGACACACACTGACACCAAGTAACAAAGAAATACACAGACACCAAGTAACAAAGACATACACGTACACCTAGTAACAAAGACACACACTTACACCAAGTAACAAAGACATACACTGACACCAAGTAACAAAGACATACACTGACACCAAGTTACAAAGACATACACATACACCAAGTAACAAAGACAGACAATTACACAAAGTAACACAGACACACACTTACACCAAGCAACAAAGACAGACACTGACACCAAGTCACAAAGACACACACTGACACCCAGGAACAAAGACATACACTGATACCAAGTCACAAAGACATACACTGATACCCAGTAACACAGACACACACTTACACCAAGTAACACAGACACACACGTACACTAAGTAACAAAGACAGACACTGATACCCAGTAACACAGACACACACTTACACCAAGTAACAAAGACATACACTGACACCCAGTAACAAAGACATACACTGACACCCAGTAACACAGACACACACGGACACCAAGTAACAAAGACACACACTTACACCAAGTAACACAGACACACACTGACACCAAGCAACAAAGACATACACTGACACCAAGTAACAAAGACAGACACTGATACCCAGTAACACAGACACACACTTACTCCAAGTAACACAGACATACACTGACAACAAGTAACAAAGACATACACTGATACCCAGGAACACAGACACACACTTACACCAAGTAACACAGACACACACTTAAAACAAGTAAAAAAAAGCATACACTGTCACCAAGTAACACAGACATACACTGACACCAAGTAACAAAGACATGCAATTACACCAAGTAACAAAGACACACACTTACACCAACTAACACAGATATACACTGACACCAAGTAACAAAGACATGCACTGACACCCAGTAACACAGACACACACGGACACCAGGTAACAAAGACACACACTTACACCAATTAGCACAGACACACACTGACACCCAGTAGCACAGACACACAATTACAGCAAGTAACACAGACATAGACTGACACCAAGTAACAAAGACATACACTGATACCCAGTAACACAGACACACACTTACACCAAGTAACACAGACATACACTGACACCAAGTAACAAAGACATACAATGATACCCAGGATTTTAGACACACACTTACACCAGGTAACACAGACACACACTTACACCAAGTAACAAAGACATACACTTACACCAAGTAACACAGACATACACTGACACCAAGTAACAAAGACATACAATTACACCAAGTAACAAAGACAAACACTTACACCAAGTCACAAAGACAGACACTGATACCAGGTCACAAAGACACACACAGACACCCAGTAACACAGACACACACTGTCACCCAGTAACAAAGACATACACTGTTA